>NW_023416294.1:4298589-4452341 GCF_014176215.1 Rousettus aegyptiacus
GAAGCATCTCTGTTCTGCGAACACATTCCAGCCACGAGTCACAAAACCGGGGGCTCGCCTCAGATCACCTGTTACGACACACCGCAAAAGCAGCAAATAATGGCAAAGATGGTGCACAGTGTATTAAGTTAAAAAACTAATCCTGTTAGGAGTAATCACCCACATGTTCATTCACTGTATAGATTTTTAAAATAACATTTTACTTACTTTTTTAGTGGTAGAATACTTAATATTGAATTTTGATACGAAATAAAGTCTGGCAACCCAGATCTTTTTCACGGCATAATAAATGAGTAATGGGATCAGGAGTTATAGGGTTTCGAAGTTCCCCACCTACACAGGCACTTAATGTGTGTGTGTGATTTCGGGTGGGTCACCTAGGTAATCTGGACTTTACCGTTCTCATCTGCGAAGTGAGACAATGTAATTCCCAGCTGACAGAGCCGTACGAAAGAGGTCGACGATATCTATGAAGATATTAACGCAATGGGTCGCCAGATAGTATAAGGCTCACGCACAGACCCGCACAGTCACAGTCACTAATGGCGATAGATAAATTCATATGCGTGCATAATAGCAAATCTTCGTTTAATCCTCGGCGATGTGTTAAAAGGATACCACGTCATTGCAAAACACCTCGGGGAGTTTAAATCGCGGATCGCTTTCAAGGAGGAAACAGACCAACCCTGGTGCTCGGAAGCCCGCTCAGCCTCCGGGCATCGTGGGAGCTTCCCTGACTGGAAGGCATTCTGGACGTCTGTCTATGTACGTGGCGATCCGTCTCCTTGCCCGGTCCAGCTTCGAGACGCCGCCGTGTTCCTCGGCTCATCGCCGCTTCCTCCAGCTTCGAACCGGCGACCGGTGCCGTCCCTGTCCCACGGGACCACCCCGATCTTCTCTGCCTCCTTTTAACGAGGACCCTTGTACCCGCCATCAGGGGCCGCCAGATAATTAATCGCGGACCATCTGTCCATCTCCAGAGCCTTCACGTGGCCACATCTGCAAAGTCCCTTTCGTCGTGCGCGGCAACAAAGTCGCGGGTCCTGAGCACGAGCTCGCGGAAGCTTTGGGAGGGGATGTAATTCCGTCTGCCACACAGGGACGCAGAAGACAGACTCTGTGCACCGCATGCCGGCTCGGGCGGCTGGGACCTTTACAAAGATTATCTCATGCGCCGCGTCCAGCAGGAAGAGGGACATGGGACCAGGAGAGCCCCCTCAGCGCATGAGAGAGTATGCGACACGGCCAAACTGCAAATTCCTGTCTGTCTGTCCCCAAAAAGGGTTCTCTGTTTGCTTAGTGGCCGTACCTCTGACGTACAGCTGTGGAGCTTCACGTGAGGAGTCACGGCTCCTCCGCTCCCTCCACAGACGCCCTGACCTGGGTGACCAGTCTCGCTGCCCTGAACGATACCGGAGAAGTCTCTCGCCCACGTCGGGACCCCGCAAACTCCAGCAGAACGCGGCACGTGGTTTAATTAAGATGCAGCACTTGATTACCGTCTCGCCATTTGATAATTTTGTTTTTTTTTACCATTCAGTGGATTCTGACTTCCATTTAATTACTTTAATTTGTTTTGCAATACGCTTTCAGACACATCAATAACGCCTGCAGCCAGAAGGAGCACTTGGACTTCTAAATCAAGTCAGCTCAGACTCGAGACGACGAGGCTTTGCCTTCTCTACCAGCAAATGGAAGCGACCGGGGTACGTTTCTTAAAGCCGTCAACATGTCTTCAGAAAGGAAAAAAAAAAAAAACCCAGCAGCCAGAGGAGTGGTAAATTTCCAACATATTTTCTTAATTTTAGACTTTACTTGCTAATATATACCCTGAGGTGATCGACATATAGTCCCTCGTGTGATGTCAATGGTTGAAAGAAGAAAAAAAAAATACCCATTAAGGAAAAATGATCGTTCCCATTGCGAAGTGTAGACATCACTCAGAAAATGCGTGCGGGAAGGCACAGGTTCTCAGCCGTTTCTATCAGCTGAAAAGCTGCTAATTGAGAATAATTTACACCTGCCCTTCTAGGAAAAGCCTTGGAAAATAGCGGGGATTTCGAGCCCGAACCCCTTTGACATTTCAGGGACGAGCAAACGCATTCACGCGGTAACCACAACACAAGCCAGTAATTATTCAGGTCGAGCTCGGCACCGAGTCCTGCCCCGGGGACGGATGGGGGCTCCATGAAGCGTCCGGCTTCGTGGAAGTTCAGGGCCCAACTGTGAGGGTCCGTGTGTGCGTGTGCGTGTGTGTGGTGAGGGCGTCATAAGCCAATAACCACGTCACAGAGAGAGCCAAGGCCCCTCAGGGCCGCCAGCCCTTTCCAGGTGAAATGCTCAGAGAAACCGAAACCGCTGTCCTTCTTGTGGACTTCTCCCCAGCACTCATTTCTGCTTTTCAGTTCCTGTTTCCTCTCCGGAATTTTACATTTGGAAACGAAACCCCGACGGGCAGAGAGCAGAGCCCCCTACATGTCTGCGTCCAGCCTTGCACATCGGGACACCGCTCGTCCGACTCAGGGCACAGGACGGTGCTCGGGCCCCTGCCCCCCACTCTCTCCTCCCCGTAATCCGTGATCCCCGCCTCCTCGGCTCCCCTCTGCTCCCCCCTGCCCCCGCCCAGACACACACGCGTCCATCAGACGGTCCCCTAAACCTTAAACACGTACCCTCCGGAGCCAACACACCTCACTCACTGCTGCCCGCGAGGCAGGTGTGGGCGCGTCCGACCACGTTCCGGGGGCAGACCCGAGCCTGCCCTGGCCCCCCAGGACTAGAGCGCGTACGGGGGGGACGGCTCCCCTGCAGAGTCGTGCCTGACGTGCAGTTCACGCCGACGCGCCGCGGGCGACGTGTGGTACCGCAGAGAGACTGGAGACTCCGTGCCGGAGCCGCCGCCGAGCTTCGAGCCCTGCCGGGGGCGCCGGGGCCAGCGTCCGAACTGACGAGCGTCTGGATCCACCCAGCGCCCATGTCGAATGCCAACTTCACCGCTCTCAAACCAAACACGAATAAAAAATAGAAAACTGGCTATCCATGAACTAGAACCACGGAGATTCACTCTCTCCAAGTCCTGGAGACCAGCAGGGTGACATCCAGGTGTTCCAAGCCTCGCTCCCTCTGGAAGCCCCAGGGGAGGGTCCTCCCTGCCCCTCCCAGCGTCTGGGGGCCCCGGCGTCCTTGGGCTGGTGGCCACGTCCCTCCCTTCTCTGCCTACCTTGTCACACGGTCTCCTTCTGTATGTGTCTGCGTCTTAATCTCCTCTTTTCATCAGGACACCAGTCGTACTGGACGAGGGGCCACCGTATCGTCCTCGTCTGAATTCGCTCACATCCGCCAAGACCCCACATTCAAAGACGGCGCCTGGCTTAGGCCTTCGACGCGTCTGCTTGGGGGAAACAACTCGAACCGTGAGAAGAGGTGACGGTGAACTCAGACCGGCACATCTGTAGCGTTGCCGATCCGTCGAAAAGGTCCCAGATGTAAAAAGAGAAATGCAAATCGGAGACCTGCAGAGTTCATACATTCGGCTCTCCGGCAGAGGGGTGCATTGCAAACAGGTCACTCCGCGTTTTAAAGGGGGGTCCCAGGAGAACCCCCAGAGGTCCTGGAGACTCAGAGAGAGTCACAAAGGACGCAGTGAACGAGGAGGTTGGCTGTCACTCCCCAGAGCGTCTACGACGATGAATAAACGGTCTTCAGCAGCACATGCACCTGTGGGCTCCGTGAACGGGACCGGCATGTCCGCTAAGGTCCCCCGGCCCAGCGCCCTGCAAAGCGGGGGACAGTGACAAACCCGAGACCCACGCCTCCCCTCCCCCTCAAGCCCGCCCGTCCGCGCTAACGCAAAAGCCACCTCGGAAATGAACTCACGCCGAAGGAAGCCAAGGTGCGAAGCAAAGGTCGTCTCACTCTGCACAGCGGGTGGCGTTTCCGAGTCAGACCGGGGTTGCGCGCTGGACCGCGCATGCTGAGGCTCACGCAGGACAAGAGACGGCTCGCAGTCTCTTTGTCCGAGCGTGTGACAGGACCAAAGAGGCCAGTCTCCCACCCACGTGTAATCAGCACACGCCAGCACGGGCTGTCCGCTGTGCGTGTCGCGAGATCCTGGACGTTCAGGACCCGCCGTCCCTCGAATCCGATCTCACATTTCCTTCCTCTGTATTGAACTTGGCTTTCCACGAAGTGCCATTCTATTTAAAGAACTATAGATAAGACAGCCTCTCCCACGGATCGAAATCAAAACATGCTCTCACTGCTCAAAGAGAAATTATAGTGATGCTCTTGGCTTTACGAGAGCGTGGTGATCGCGGATCGGCTAGGACTTATATTGTTGAATTTTTCAGCATCCCTGCCGCGGAACATGGGCCATTATTCCATGACGTTCTTTACTCCATGGCTGCCGTACACCTGTCATCTCCCAGTAGGGAAATGTAACAGACACAGAAATTCCAAAATATTTGACAATTTGCACAGGAATTCCAAAATATTTGACAATTTCATCTCGCAATTTAGGCATACAAAAGAAAATGCTTATTGTAATTTTTGGGCTTACTTATGTGCTTTTCACAGAATTTATATATATATTTTTTTTTTTAAATGATACCCCACCTTCTTAAATATTATGCATCACGCATGCTTTAAGCCATCTAAAATCACTGCGTGTTGTACATTCAGTAAGTTTTTCAACAATATGCACTTCGGTACCAAAGAAAAGACCTTTACGAATTTATTAACAAACATAAGTTCATTAAAGTGATCCTGCGGCTACATAATTTATGAAGTAATTAATTTTGACTTTTACAATTATTTACTTGAAACTCAAATTTGCTCTGAAAACTCAAAGTAACGTTTCCTTGGCGCGACATAATAAAGTTCTTATGTAATTACTAATTAGTCTCCAGCATGACAAATGTTTTAATTAAAATCACTGAAACGGTTCTCCATTTATCACTCTATTTTCCTTTTATTTTTTCCGTTCATTCTCCTTAGATTAACTGTTTAGCAGTCACCAGGAGCCCACACATAGCACAGACGGCCCTCTGCCGATGGCAGGATTCTTCTGGAACTTACGCCAACTGGGGAGGGAGAACCAATGGCTTCGTATTTCAAATATTTCACAAAACTCGTTGGACGCGCACGAGAGGAAGTGAGCTTCTCACTCCGTCCCAGAAAGACGCCGCCCGCGCCTGAGCAGGGACGGGTGGACGGGTGGATCTCGGCAGCCTGTCTCGTGTCTGCCGAGGCTCCCAAATCCGCCGACGACCTCCAACTCTTGCCCGCGAGGTCTCCGTCGAAGCCATCGAGAGCTCCGGTGCTCGCCGCGGTGTGGCCGCTCTGCCCCGTGGGGCGTGGCTGGGTCCCCGGAGGTCCGTTCATGGCACAGTCGGTCGGCAGGATCCTTGTACAGAGGCGGCGCCCAGGCGTGGCCCATTACGGAGCTCGCGGAGGCTCAGGACGGCCGTGGCCGGTGCCTTGTGGGTGATGCTGTGTGGGAGGCCAGCCGGGGGAACCCCAACAATGCCGCCATCAGCGGGGGGCGTCCTCCCCGCGGCACGCCTCTCTTCTGTCCCCAGAACGAACCCCACGATTTAGATTGCTCGCCTTGCTTACTTCCTTCTTTTTCTCTCTTCGTTTTTGACTTTTTTTCCCCCAAAACTCAAAAATGGATGGCATAAGGCACTGGTTATTCCGGTCCATGTGATTTCACTGTGGTTTTTTTTTTTTTTTGTCAGAACACCTGTCTAGCCATCAGAAACATCTTTAAAAAAAGAATGCTAAGCATATATGTAAATTGCAGTATTCATAGGGAGAAGACTGAATTTCCTTTGGGTTTTTTTTTATTCTTCCTTTCTTGGTTCCCTAACGAACCGACAGAAATCCTGCTTCCAAGATGATTATCTCGACATCAAGTTTCACATTCTGGGTAATTGGCCGTACATGGCAAAACTGTTTGGCTCGACTTTTTTTTTTTTTCCTATGTTTTTCCATGAGTATCTCTCTCGATGCATATGTAATTTTCTGGAAAAATGTATGCCCGTTAAAACCCTGCGATGGTGCTTGATCCGCCCCCCCACCCCACCCCCACACACACACGGGGCAGGGGATTACGACTGCCTTTAAGTGGGAAGCCGGCCCGCGTCTTAACATGCCACGTGGCTTTTAACCCCTCACATGCCGCTTTAATTTGTATCCATTCCTACGTCCTCGCCGAGATTTCCATTGGTACTTGGCGGCGACTTTTCGTTTGGAAAATAGTTTATTTCTTGGAAATTTATTTTGTGTACCTGGATGAATAGTTCATAATAATAATAATAATAATATTAAACGAGTATTTCTCAGCTGAGAGTTGCAAATTCGGTGAGCGTCGAAAAGGAATTGGTCTATGACCTAGACGACTCACATTTTCAGTCTCTAGAAGAAAGAGTCGGTAACACCAAATGTCTATTTAACCACCGAGGTTCACGTCTAAGTATAATTTTGGAGTTTAATTTTATCGCATACTGACTCTCCTAATGGGTCTATTACTGTTTTTGTTTTTTAATGTTTATAAATTCGACCTCCAGATAAAAATTCAAGAGGAAGGGATGTCATCAGAAGGAAAAAAACCCCATCAATATAATTATATATTCTGTTCCTAATATATGTCCTCTTGAGACACAGTTGTTAGATTTCACGGGTGATGCTGTGTTTCCAACCTGACCCTGCCAAACTGCGGAGCCGTAACTCTAAGCTTTTCTCTCCCTCTCGTTGGAGTAGTGGGTGAGGAAAAAGCTTCCATCCTCTGTTTCAGAGCTTGGACCTCAGAGAGCCCCAGCAGACTAAGTGGGGGGTGTTCTCTAGGGCCACGTAGTGCGCATTAATTAAGCCACCCCCATGGGACAGAGCTGGATGGTGCTCCGATTTCTTTGAAAGCCTGTGGCCAGCTTCCCTGTGTCTTCTAAAAGGTGAATCTTCCTGATATTTTATGGGATACGGTATATGGGATATTTATATGGTAGCTTTTTTTTTTCAGTTTGCATCCAAATGTTACGAGTCAGGTTGAAACTTTTCTTACCGGTGAGACGAGGGGCAAATCGTCCCTTGATTTCGTGATTGCTTTGGGGGCGATTCCACGCGGAGCTTCTGTTCCTGTCAGTCCCTAGCCCTTTGGTCAAGGCGCGGACGCCTCGTCAGACTCAGAATGGAGGTCGCCGGGTTCCCTCGCAGGGTGGGATTCTGTGCGGGCGACGCAGAGGGTAAGCCAGGCTGTCGGCGTGCCGAGGGCACACGTGACAATCCGCAGTGCGAGCCTCCGACAGCTGGTCGGGGCTGTACCCCGGCTGGCCACGTGGCATGTAGGCACCTACGTGACCAACTCCCTTCGAGAACTGTGACCTCCAAGACCCAACAGGGCTCTGCTTAGCCAGGAATCTGGCATGCACCCCTGGACTTGGCAGAGGAAGAGAAAGAAAGACTAAACACATCTTACGTCACTGTCAGCGGGAAGAAACGAGCAAGTCCGCGTTTGACCCCCGCAGCCGAAGCCAACACAGACCGACAGTGCCCTGTGCCTCAATTGGCCTTAGCTGCACTTTTCACATTACGGTGGGTGGTGGGCGTCCTTCCCGGCAAGTCATCGAGACCTTGGAGGAAATGCTCGACCTGTGTCTTTCCATCGTATCTACATTTTTGTTTTGGATCGCTCATTGGAGGTCGCCTCTCTTTCCCCACGTTGCCATGATTTCTCTTGCGCCCACGCCCCCAAAAAACCAAGACTAAGAAGAGAAAGACAAAACTTCGAAGGAGGGAAACGAGGAAGAAGGGGTAGAATTCAACAGCCCTCGGAATGGCAGAAAAAGAGCACACGCCCAATTTAACGTGCAGAATTCATAAGAGTGGAGTTTCGTTTAAATTCTCTCCAGACCCCGGGAAGGAGGAGAGTTTTCTCGCCGCTGCTGAGCGCACTTGCTTAGAAGTCTTGTGTAGATGCGCGTAAATGGGGAGGCAGGCGAGTCTCTCTTCACCGTTTCTATCTTTTCAAACCCATTCAACGTCTTCCATGTTTCCCGGAGGAAATCAGAGCTTTAATTACGCTGACAAGAGCCTGCGGTCCTATCACGACTACGTGATTAAAAGATCTTCAGACCCAGAGGCGGGCGGGATGCAGTTCTGCGGACGCGCACCTGTTTGTCGGACGGAGCCAGCCGAGGATGCGCGCATCGTTCAAGGAGCGGACTTCACCGGGGAGAGGGAGGAGAGAGTCCACTCCACGGCGGCCACGGCCGAGACCTGTCGAAAGCAAAATCAATCTCGTTTATCAGCTGCTGACGCTCCTCGCCCGTGGACGTGTCTTGCGGCTGGGAAGTAAAGAAACAGAGGACGAGCGTTTCGACATGTCCTGCGCTTTGCGCGTGACGGTGACACTTCCAAGAACGCGTTCATCGAAATGTTATTATGCTTGTGAGCTTTTCCCGTCATCAAATGCATTTTTCTTTTCAATTTCGTTTGAAACATGCTGCTCATTGTGTCCGTTCTTTGGGGATTTTCGACATACTGTGGCTTATAAAATAGTCTGCGTTGGGTCATTCAGAGAGTCTGCAGACAAAACGGAAATGTGTCCAGGACATTGTCTCCCAAAGTTGTGTGTCCGAGGGCACGCCCGCTCTCTCTCCCTGCAGCCTCTATTAAAAATCTGCTCAGTCCGATTGATATGTCTCGCAACCCGATGGATTGGAATGAGAAAGCCGCTGTGTTCTGTCCTCGTTAATTACTCACGGGGTCCAGCAGCTCTGTCTGATGGACCCCGTGAGCTTTTCCGTCCCTAAGAGTAAACGTGTCTTTTCGTCTTTTGCGCGAAAGACGGAATGATACGCGAGGCGTCGTCTCCGCCGCCTCCCGCGAGCTGTGAGAGAGCGCGGTCTCCCGACTGCGGGGAGCCCGGGCCGCGCCCCGGGAACGCCGACCCGGAGTCCCCACTCGGCCCCAACTTCCCTACGCCCCGGGCGCGATGGCAAATGTTGGAATGACAGCGGTGGCGGGTAAGACACCCCAGGAAGGAGGGAGGAAGGGGAGGAGGAGGAGGCAGAGGGAGGGCGAGGGGAATGTTTGCAGACAGGGGCGTCCGGCGGCGATGGACGCCTCGGCCTCTTCCGGCCGGGGTCCCCCTCTGTCCTCTCCAGCGGGTTCACCACGGACGCCGCTCGCCGCGCAGCGGGGTCAGGACAGGCTCCGGGTCGCCGCCCAGCTCGCAAGGTCCCGATCTCCTCCCAACGCTGGCAACAAGGGCCGCGGCATCCGGGGGCGAAGGTCGGGTCCGCCGCCCCACAGCAGAAGCCCCCAGACGCTTCCTAACCAACGGACGGAGGAAGCGTTTAGTCTGTGTCACCCGCCGAACCAAAGCTTGTGTGACCACGCGGGGTTAACGGTGGATCGTTTACGGGCTGCCAGTCAGATAGTGGGAAGGACGGGGCGGTTCGATCCTATTTTTTCGAGGCCCGTGTTCTTTATTTCTTGCGTAATCTTCACTTCCCGTTTCTTTTTTCTTTCTCTATTAAGCTTTACTGAACTGTCCCCCGAATGTCTCATTTGCTCCTCTTTCACTTTTAATCTTTTCGGTTTACAGTTTGTGTTTTATTTTGTTGTATTATTTTTTATAGTGACATTAGTTAACGAAATCCGATACGTTTCATCTGTACACTTTAACAGTAAGGCATATATATACACACTCTGTGTGTTCAGCTCCCATAATTAGATTTCTTTCGGTCACCGCACATTTGACCCCTTTACCCCGTCTACCTGCCCCTTCCCCCCGCCCCTCTGGTACCCACTGGTCCATGTCCATGTCCGTGAGTCTCTGTCTGTCCTGTTCATTTGTTGCTTTTAGGTTTGTATCCCACATCTAAGTGATATCATGCGACTTTTGACTTTTTCTGTCTGGCTTATGTCACTTAGCATGATTCTCTCCGGGTCCATCCATGTTGTCGCAAATGGCGGTATTTCATCTCTTCTCGTGGCTGAGTCATAGTCCACTGTATATATGTAGCACAGCTTCTTTAGCCGATCACCTATCTATCGTAGGACGCTTCGGCTGCTTCCACGTCCTGGCCACCGTGACTAATGCTGCCAGGAACATCCGTGTGCCAATATCTTTACGGATATGAGTTTTCGAGTCTTTGGGGTAAATACCCAAGAGAGGGATTGCTGGATCCTATGGTAGATCAATTCTCGGGTTTTCGAGGGACCTCCATGCTGGTTTCCATAGTGACTGTAAAGAAGGGGTTATTTTAAATAACAAAACAGAACAGGAATGCAGCTCGAGGGGAGAGGGCGGAGATTCCCAGGCTCATCGCAGACATTTTTAGTTGCCTATCGATAATCCAAGCAATTCTTGAACGTGTGAATGCATATTATGTTTAAAAGTATCACGCACGTTATGTGTTTATACACTATACTTCTGAGAAACTGTCCTTCTCTAACGTGAGAAGAAAATCCCTCTAATCCGATCGAGATGCAGAAGAATGCGAGGAAACGAAACCACTTTACGCCGAGGACGCTCGTCGATCGCTGTAAGAGCTTCGCCCGAAGTGTCAAGTTCCTACCTCCAGCGTTAACTCCCGTCTCCACCGATCACCAAATTACTCCTACGGGAAGTCGGGGGCACAATTTTCAGGGCGTTCCGAAACACTTACGACGTGACATCTTTCCCGTAATTTTCCAGCGCGCAAGCGCGAGTCGCGTTTTCGTACGTGGGCGGTGGCTGGTCCCCCCACCCCGGCATTACACACTACCTGTGCACGTTATGACGATGCTGTCAGGGTCTCGCGGTAAACGGCCGAGTCGCTCCCGAGTCATCCGAACTCTTTCCCGGCCTTTAAATGCGGCACGTCTACACCCGGCCTCTCTCAGATTCACAGGGTCGGCAGCCTCTGCGGCCGGACTTCCAAAGGACACCGCACACCGTCAGGTGACTCGGTGACAGAGCCCAGATGGCCGTCTCTGCTCCCTTCCCTGGGCCACAAAGACACGGCCTCCATCTGGCCTTTCGTTGTCCTTTTTGGGGGAAGAAACACGTCCCCGAGCCAAAGCACCAGCTGGGTTCACAGCGGCTCGAAAACCTCGAGGAAACGCAGCTAAACGCAACAGGACCGTCGCATAAAGCATGGACGCGGGCGTGCATCTCTGGAGGGCCCACGAGACACCGACCCCCTCCCCACCCCCGGCCCTGGGGTGGGCTCCACTTCTGCCGGCAGCTGCCTTATTCAGCCCAAAGGGGGCTCAATAGGTACCTGAGGATAAATTAATAATAATAATAATAATAAAAACTCTAAAAGTGCAGATGAACTGCCGGAATGAACCGGAACCGCATACGCCTCCCTGTAAATAATCGTTCAGGAGAGGAGACACCTGTTTGCCGCAGGATGGGGACAATTACAGGGACATAAAAGGTGGGACTTGCCGGAGAGGGAGGCGCCTGGCCGGCTGAGATCAAAGACGGCTGCTCATCCCCAGGCTTTCGAAGGCAAAGAGCTCACACAGCCTGTTGGAGGAGAGAGGGTGCGGCCTGCAGACAGAGCAGGGCCAGTCTCGCCGCTCCGGAAAGGAAGCCGAGCTCCAGTGCAGGGACAGGGAGCCGGAGGGGGACCCCTGTCCCCAACACGCCCGTCGCAACCGGCTTGCAGAAGTAGCATCGCACGCAGCTCCGAAGCTGCTGCGGACAGAAGGAAGGGCACAGGACGCGGAACTTTCCGGGTGGAGGTCCCATCGCCCCGTGCAGGGCGAGGAGCTCGTTCGCCTCGGGTGGACTCCGAACGCAGCAGCTGGACCAGAGGGCAGCACGGGACGGTCACGCGGCTCAGGGAGGGGCCGGCGGCAGGCGGGTGCCTGGCATGCGCCTTGGGGCGCTGACCACATCGCGGCCGGTGCGAGGCAGGGGACAAGGACGGACTCCACGCGGGACGCTCGGCCCTCCTCCCCACCCCCCGCCCTCCTCGCCATCACCGGCCGCACAGGGTGCGCAGGAAGCACGAGGCGGGAGAGACCGGCCTCGCTCCCGCGTTTCGGGGGCCCGGACACGTGCCGGGCGGCGTGCGCCCCCCACGCGCCCTCGGCCACGCCGCAGCGCGGCGCAGACGCGAAGCCAGCGCGAACCGACGTGCGCGAAGACGCTCACGGCCTCTCACTGCAACAATGACAGGAAAGGAGATCGAAGCGTCGTGCGCCATTTTCACTAAAAAAAAAAATTAGGAGCCCGACAGCCCGGGGGAGGAGGAGCAGGGCGTTCCGAAACACCACTGGCCGAACTTTTCCCGCTGTTCTCACGGCTTTTATGTCCCAGTGACGGCCGACGGACAGCGCCGTAGTGGGGCCCGCGCGAGGCGTTCCCGGGGAACTTGTCACGCGCGCGGCCCCCGACGCAGGGGCTCAGCTTCCGGGACGTTTTCTGCGCCACCGGGAGATCGCGTTTCACGCCGTAACACGCAGGCTTGGGAAGCGAGAAAGGCAGGTGCGGCAGCTCACGGCTCGGAGGCCGGGTCGCTCCCCCCGTCCGTCCCCCCCGTTCTCCCCAGTCTGCGACGCTTCTGCCCCCTCTCCGAGGTCGGACTGGGGTGTCAGCCTCCCACGGAGCGTCCGTCGGCGTCTCGGGGACCCAGGCGGGCTGCGCGCAGGGCCGGAAGGCAAACGGCTCTCAGTCCTGCGCCTGACGGCCGCTGGACGCCCGGGCCCAGACGTGCGGGAAGCCCGTCGCGTGTGCGCACTGTGAGTCTCCCCGATACCGCGCCTCTCTCCCGCGCCGCACCCCTGTCTCGTCTCTCCGACGCAGTGCGTTTCTGCGTCGAGGGTACCCCAAACTCGTGTGCCGCGAGAACGGGTCGGTATTCCGAGCGAGCCTGGAAACTATCGACGTCGAAATTTCTCTTCTGTGGAGCCATCGCGGGGTACTATTTTTAACACTGACTTATAATTTTTTTTTTAATTGAGTTATAATTGACTGGTAATATTATATGAGTTCGAGGTGTGGAACGTAATGATTCAATATTTGTACGAGTCGTGACAGGATCAGCGTAATGAGTCTCGTGAACGTCTATCACCTCGCAGACTTACGAGTGTTTTTTTTGTGTGTGTGTGACGAGAACTTTTACCATCTTTTCATTCATTTCAAGTATACGATACGGGATCATGACCTGGAGGCAGGATATGGCAAGCCACGTCCCCCTGAAGTTATTTATTTCATAACTGGACGCGTGTACCTTCGGACTCCATTACAAAAAAAAAATGAGGCTTGTTTTATTTTTAATACAATTGGATTTTTGTGATTAAGCGAAATTGCTCTCGAGGTGAAGACTTGAGCCTCTATATTTAAAAGATAGACACTCTTCTTCGTACAACCATAATCACGGAAGGATCAGTAATGGTGCTAATTATATTTGCAAACGATACGTTAAAAAAAACGAAAGAAGAGTCTGCGTTGTTTCTTTGCATCCCTTTGAAGAGCGCGAGGAATCGAGTCGTGCAGCTTTTCCGTGCTGGGGAGGGTCCCGGCTCCGCTGCTTTGTGCACCCTGTTGAAATAGGCGGCTCGTTGGCCTGTTCCGACAGCTCCGCAGCGATGGCGTGACCATGTCTCAGGGGGAGCGGCGCTCGGCGTCAGGCAGCAGGCCATTCCCCGTCGCAGCCGAGCTCTGGAACTTTCCCGGAGCCGCGGGTCTCACGCAGGGAGTAAGCGACATCTCCTGCCCAGAGGACGAAAAGGTCAAAACAGCAGGTCCCCGGCCGGCCAATGCCGGGGGGCGCGGCCCGTCCGTGACCACCGCAGGGGACGTCGCCTTCGTCCGCCCGACCCGCGGCGCCCGTCCGGCGGGAGAGACGAGAGGAACCGCCCGCCTGAGTTGACGCCCGCGAAGACGCCCGCCCCGTCTGCAGAACGTGCCGGGCTCGGAGCCGGACGCCCCCCGCCGTCTGGGGATGAGGGACCATGGGGTCCGTAGCGGGCTCGGTCGTCACGACGCTGGGACTCGACACATCGACGTGGCACGGGGGGCTGTGGGCGCCTGCGACCGTGCGGGAGAAGCGCCCCCGACGGATGCGTGTGGGGTTCTCACTCCGCAGCCGCAGGGGACGAAGCAGCCACATTTGTTTCCTGGAGCCACAGCGGCAAAATGCCACCGGCTGAGCAGCTTGAAACGAGAGACGCATCTTCCCCGAGTCCTGGGACCAGCGGGGGGACCTCGGTGTCCTGGGGCCTCAGTCCCTCCAGGGCAGGGTCCTCCCTGCCTCCCCGGGCGGCCCCGGGCTGGCGGCCGTGTCCCTCCCGTCTCTGCCTCCTTCTCCTCCACGTCTGAGCCTCCCCTTCTGTCCCTCATAAGGACCCTGCCCCTGGCTCTAGGGCCACCTGCTCCAGGAACACGCGCCCAGACCCCTCGCCAACCCCGCGTGCACAGACCCCGTCTCCAGCCGAGGCCGCCTTCACGTGCTCCGGGATCCGGCGAACGGGCGTCATCCCGCCGACTTCGGAACCACGGCGACCGAGAGCCCTGCAGGTGCCTCTGCCCCTCATTTCCTGCGCGACCCTGGGCTCGCCGCAGCCACTCTGCAACCTTCCCTTTTCTCCTCAAACGCTGAGGCTCAGAGCCAGCGACGTGCCCAGTTCCTCCCGGCCCCAAGACGGAATTCGTCTCCCGGCTTCGCACGGCTGCCGCGGAACCTTTGTCATCGGAGTGGCCGTCTAAGGTGCGGTCGCTGGAAGCCCATCGTCTCGCATCCGATTCGCCGACAGCTGGGCACACGCTGCCCACGATCCGACGAGAAAACGCGGGTGCGGGAGCCTCCCGAGCACGGACGCGTCCTGATTTCGAGCAGACGCCGCGCATTTCGAGGCAGCGCGTCCGGAGTCGCTGGCAGATACGTCGCTCGGTGGCAGAGGGGAGTCGGGGCTCCGGCTGCGCCCCGACCTCTGCTCCGTGACTCCCCCCGCGCCCGCTCGCCCCCCTGCGCGACGAGCCGGCCGTCCTACGGGCGTCGGAGGGTCCTTCCACGCAGCACGGGAGAAGGTTCTGGACGAAGCGACAAGCCGCCCGTGTAAACGTGGGTTGTCCACGCTGCGCCCGTCCGGATACGTGCGCACTGCGGCGGCGCGTGGCGCGTGGCGCGTGGTAACCGACCGGCCGTGGGGCGCCCGGGCGAGCCGGGGCTCCCGGGCGCGTCGGCGCGCGAGCGCCTGGAGCAGATCGGCGGTCGCGGGGCAGAGCCGAACGACGCGGTGGCCCTGCCGCCCTGGGCGGGCCTCGTCCAATCAGTGGACGGCCGGCCGGGCGCAGAAGGCCGGACCAGGAGGACTTCGGCCCCTTTACCGCGCCTTCCGGGGTGAGCCGGGGACGCCTCGGCTCGTCTCCAACCGACCACAGGGTGGATTTATGCCGCCGGCGCCCGGAATCAACTCCTTACCATCAGCATCTCTCTCTCTCTGTCTCTCTCTGTCTCTCTCTCTGTCTCTCTCTGTCTCTGTCTCTCTGTCTCTCTCTGTCTCTCTGTCTCTCTGTCTCTCTCTGTCTCTCTGTCTCTCTGTCTCTCTGTCTCTGTCTCTCTGTCTCTCTCTCTCTCTGTCTCTGTCTCTCTCTGTCTCTCTGTCTCTGTCTCTCTGTCTCTCTCTGTCTCTCTGTCTCTCTGTCTCTCTCTGTCTCTGTCTCTCTGTCTCTCTGTCTCTCTGTCTCTCTCTCTGTCTCTCTCTCTTCCTGTTTGTCTCCTCCCACCACCTTCGTGACGCTAACGCCCTCTACCGCTTACACCTGCACCGCCGAATCGACACACACCTGACTCGTTCTCGTGCCTCGAACCCGCCTTCGACGGCGGAGCCGAGGCCCCGTCCCACACCTCAAGACCCGTGCAAGAGCCCCCGGGCCGTAGCGAAGGGCCAGGCACCGCGCAGAAAGCTAAGCCGACACCGTTAGGTCCGCGGAACGACGGTGAAAATGGAGAACCGTTCCGATACTAACAGCCGAACCCGGTATCGTTCCGCGTCACGCCTGGTCCGTGACCCAGCAGGACGCACACAACTCCCGAGGGAAATCAAGCCTGTTCGTTATGAAACGCGAGACTCGCAAAACCCAGAGCTGTATGCTATTAAAGGCCTATAATTAAAGTTCCGCCTGTTTACATAAATAAACTGCGTCTTATAATTACAAAAGCGTCTAATCCGTTATTCTCCTAATTACCCTCCCCATCTCTTCCACGAGAAGTTATGCTTTTAAAATAGTTCCTCCTCTCAACGCACATAGTTCACGCATTTCTTAAAGGCAGAGACGGGGGTTTTCTAAACCCGATGCGATTAACCCGGAACCTAACATCATACCGTACTAAAGACGGACACATAAAAGTTTTATGGAAATCACTAGGTACGGTTTCCCGTAACGACCCATCAAGTGGGAAAGACAACGGAAACTATCTCGTATGGCCGCGCCGCCGTTAAATCTAGAGTCAACGTCTAAAATGCATTAAGGTACTTTGTCCTCAAAGAAATAATATTCAATCGGATACCTTATTCGTTTGACGTTCGTAGAATCCTAAAAAGGAGTGAGATGTGAGATCCGTGTGGATTATTGGGAGCAGCTGAAAAGACATCGTCTTGGCTCCGTGGCTGAATTACCCATCGGATTTAAGTATTTCAAGGGTAATCAGGACGAAAGCGTTTGGGGGGACCATTGTTCCAGGAGTGCCCTATAAAACCCGGGGAGAAGAGAGAGTCAGGATCATAAACAGAAAATGAAAGAAGACTAATAAAATCAGCCGTCGGCACAGAGTAACAGCCGCCTTAAAGATGCTGCAGACTCGTGGGTCTGCGGACAGCCCGGGTGATGTTTCAGACGCCGGCCTGGTGAGAAGTGAGGAGGCCTGCGCCGTTCCCGTCCGGATGAGCGTGATTGCTTGGGAAACTTGACGCAGAGGGGCACCCTGCCCGGCCGCTTCGAGGGACATTGCTGTCTGCCAGCCGCGTCCTCAGGGCGACCTTGTGAGAGGCTCTGCACACCGGGATGCCTTAAAAACAGAGGCCGACGCGATCGGCGACCGGCGACCCGTCCAGAGCAGAGACCCGCCTACGGCGACTCGGGCCCCCACCGCCGGAGAAGCACGAGCTTCTCTCGCAAGCAAGGCTTCCGCCCGGACGCGTGACGGAGTCGAGCGCCCGCGTCTTCCTGGAGAGGTTGCTGGGAAGCCTCGCGCGTGGACGTAAGGACACGCAACCCTTCGGGTGTGTCTCTGGGCCGAACGCTCCCCCGAGGCCGCGAGAGGATGGCGGATCCGAGATCCTGCGGCCGCCCCGCCGCGAGGCCCCCCCCTGCTCTTAGCCAGAGCTGCTCCCCACGTGCGCGGCGACCCCCAGGCTGGACCGGGTTGACGTGCACAGCAGACACAAGCCAGGAGCCGCACAGGCTGTGGAGACACAGGTGTGCAGAGGAGGCCGGAGAGCCCAAGGGACCTCGTGCTTGGTGCAGCCCCCACGTCGCGGGCAGGCCTCTCCGACTCCCTCCGGCCCGAGGCGTCCGAGCTCGGGCGTGAGTTTTAGCAACATTCGCGGTCCGTGAGCTTCGTGCGAAGCTCTGAAGTCTCATAACGTATTCGTGGTTTATTCCGAGTATGTTTTCAACCGAGAAAAAGAGAGCAAGGGAGAGCGAGAGAGAAAGACTCATAACAGATGAATAAAACATGAAACGACCCGGACGCAATACACAACCACCGCAGAACGTGACGGCTCCCCCGCGGGGTCCGCGCGAGTCACATTTACAGGCAGACAAGCAGCAGCAACGGCAACGCTTGTCCAAAATGAAGTTATTTATTTTTTTTAAAGCTCCTTCTACGTCTACCCCGTATGGAAAGCTCGGGCCGTTCGAACCGGGCCAGCGCGAGGAGCCAGGGACTCGCCCGGAGCGGGTGGTCCAGGAGTCGGCCGCGGCATCCTCGTGGTGGCCTCTCTGGGGTAACTTCCCGTCGTGCCCCAAGGGCGCCATCTCCAGCCTGGAGATGTGGGCTGTGACATTGCGACATCAGCGAGGGCCGTGTGTCTCTTCGAGGCAAAGCGCTGCATCCTAAACGGAAACGTGCTTGACGCCCAGGCAGAGATTCAGCGGCGACCGACAAAATGATCCCACGATTCGGAAAAAAAAGCTGTTTCTCTAGAAACAAAAGGTGTTTCAAAGAGATGACAAGCGTGTATTCGAGATTCATGAGAGTCTTGGTCCCCCTGAGGGGACAGGGGCCGTGGGTGTCCCTGAGAAAGGGGAGGGGACAGGGACGTCCAGAGAAGGACCGTGTGGCCATCGGGGCAGATCACAGTGATGCCAACTCGAAACAGCGTCTTTCCTCCTCAGTCCGGAGTCGCCGGTGCCGGAGCCGTGACACCTGCTTTCTCGTCACCCTTGCAAACGGGTCTTTGGGACACAGGTCGCTCAAGCCCCGTCCGAAGGTGACTCTGTCCCGTGTTAACATCCCGAGGGTTTGAGGAGGAGACGAGCAGGCGGGTCCTCGGGGCGTCAGGTCCGGCTCCGTTGTAGAAGGCTCCGAGTGTGTGACTGTTTACGGGACTCAATGCTCCTCGGCGTCCAGCTCGCCGTGAGACTAGTAGGAGAAACGGAACTTGTTTTGAAGACAGGTGGATAAAAGATGCTTTCTTCCAAGACGGCGAGGGATTCGGAGGCTCGAATTTTCTATAAAGTCCCCTTAAAAGTTGCCATTCGAGGATCAGACCCAACGGGACTGGAGAAACAGCTTCCGAACCCAGAATAGGACCTGAAATCCGATTCAAATTTATAAAGATTAGCACTGAAAAAAAAATAAATTTGGGGAGGAAAGGTGATTAATTGAGCAAGAAGCTACACAAGAAATGAGAACGGATCAGCTTTATGAGGACAAAAAAATTATAGGAGAGAAAGAAAAATCCCTTTGCTGGAATTACTTACACAGTTCATACAAGTTCCCTTTCATTTGAGTGTGGAGACTGCCAGACTATTATTTTCTCGAATCCTCAGCTTTTTAAAAAATGGAAATTCGGTCTCCCTCGGAGGTATTAATAGCCAACGATTTGAAATATAGACACCACGTGCAGTCTCGCTCCGTGCAAATCCGAACGAAGACGCCTTTGAATATTCTCGGAAGACCGATGCAAAGGAGCCCGTACGGTTCGCCCAAGGGGAGGTTTCACGAGCTGGAAGGCGGAGTCGTCAGCACTCGGTCTCCCTCGGTCCGTCGGCAGAATCGCGCTGCGTACTCGGAGAAGCCAGGAAAAAGGCAAAACGGCGTTGATGTGGGTGCAGGTCCCTGGCCGCCGAGGGCCCTTTCTGATGGGGACAGACCAGCTCTCCCAGCACGTGGCCGAGCGGAGCCTTTGGGATTCTGATGCCGGTTGCTGCAGGTCGATGGGTAAGCCGTGCTTTACGGGGAGCTGCGTGTTGGCCCCCCGAGGCGTACGCCACACTTAACACACGGACACGTCTCTGATTTCAGTATCTGGAAGGATTTCTGTGCACGTTTAAAATCTCAGTTGTTGACATTACTGGAAAGAGCACTCTTTCCCTAACACACACACACACACACACACACAGAGTAAGTAAAAACCGCCCGGCCGTAATTATTTCCGCCAATTTGCAGTGTTTTAGGCAAAATGGTATTGAACGTACACACAATTCAATGGTGTGACAATGCATTCAACAGCAAACAATCCAGATACGGTCGATATTGGGCCTACGCTGGGGGGTCGAAATCGCCACCCTCGTTATCCGTGTGGATTGAGCCCCAGAAACACACAGAGCCGTGGTCCCGAGACCTTGCCCGTCTCTCTAGTCAGCGCGTTCTGAAACACGCGAACTTCGCCTCAGCTCCTCATGTCAGATTCTGAGGAAACTCGAAGACGAGAAGAGGGAGACGAGACCCTCATCGGCAGGCGTGTATTTGATGCGTAAGATAGGGAAAACGGCTCTAACGTCTCTCGGTCATGATTGAAATTAAATGTAGAAGGAGTAAGGTAGGAACGGGTGAAGGGGTCAAGTAGGGCACGGCAGGAGGTTTGCCGTTGAGCGGCGAACACGCGAGGCCACCTGCAGACGGCGTGTTACAGAATCGTATTCCTGAGACCGCCGCGATTTTATTGAGCAACGTCACCGCGATACATGTGATAAAAGCTTTAAAGATAATAAAAGAAACGAGGTCACGCCCAGCTGGCCTGCTCGCTTCCGGCCGGGCAGGCTCAGGGCGTCCGGCCTCCCGGGGTCTCCGAGCGCCCAGGACAAACGTCCCGAGTCCCGTGTCTGTCACTGGAGAATCTGCCGTGTCCGAGACACCCGTGACCCACGGGCCCAGGCCCCGCCGGAATGCGGGGTGCCCCGGAATCCTCGGACAAACATTTCAATGCAAACGCAAGCGGGTCCCTGTGTGAAACCTCATCAGCGCCGTGCGCCTCTTTGCTCTGAGACGAATCCCGCGGGCTCCCCGCCGCCCGGCCAGCACGGCGGAATATTCCGGTCACATCAACGCTCTGCGATTCTGATAACGCTCCCCCGGGCTTTGTGCAAAGCTCCCTTTTCGCGAGTTAGCGCAGCTGCTGCTCTGAACGGCCTCCCTCGTACCTCCCTTTTTGCTAGCAAAATCCACGCCAGAAAACCCCTTGGAGCCACGGATCGTCGTAAGCGTGAACGCGATCACAGGGCTGGATGGCGGTGTGAGCGGCCGCATAACATCGGAACGGGGCTGTAATGCCCCTCGCCGTCCCAGACGGTCTGAAATGCCACCTCCGTCACGGGACAGCTGTCCTCCGAAGCGTGCACACACAGCCTCGGGAAACACACTCGGCCTCGTCGCCGTCGCTGTGTGCGGATTTACAAACGTTCAAAACACCACACGTTGGCGATGCGTCGGAGCGCGTAGAAGGTAAAGATTTAGGACAAGGCAGACTGGGGTCGCCGTGAGGGAGGCCAGGGACATGGCTCGGGGAGGGTCCCCGGGCCACAGCACCGCGCCCCCCCGTGAGCTTCCCGGTCTGGGCTTGCAGCGGGTCCCGTCACCAGAGGCTCCGAGCACATGGTGGCCGGACCGCGTCCACCGCCCGTGACCGTGTCCGCTGCCCGTGACCGTGTGCCGAAGGCAAAGCCTTCTCTCCGCACGGCCGGCCCGGTCTGCCTCCTAAGCGCCTGCGTGCGGCGGGTCCCAATTATGGCTCGAGAGCCTCCTAAGCGGACTTGAAGAATATTAATTTAACGCTTGAAGTGTCCGCAAACAGAGCGGAGAGATCATCGCAGGCGCGGCCGGCGCGGCCCCCGCGGGGGGCTGTTTGCAAGGCAGAGCCCCCGGGTCTGCGGCCGGAGCAAGGGCAGCCCGGAGCCGCGGAGCGAAGCCCAGTGGGTTAACGCGGCCCTGGAACCCGGGCCACATGGGCCACGGAGACGCGCGATGCACCAGCCCCGGCCCTGGGGGCCTCTACGGACCAGGAAATGCGGACGGGCGGGCGCGTGACGGGGGTCGGCCGCCTGAGCCCAAGGGGCGTCCGCCTCGGTCCTGCGATTTTTACAGAGAAGGTTGTTTCGTGGCAGGCGGTGCGGGGGTCTTAACGCAGAACCCGAGCTCTGCGGCCGAGGCGCCCCCGCATCGAGAGTCGGGGGCCGCGGCCGTCTGTGCTGGAGCCGTTCGCACGCGGCCCCGCCGCCCGCTGGGGGGCCCCCAGAATGTTCCGGCTTCCTTGGTCCCCGGGCCCCCGAGATCGCACGTCTCCTAGACTCCCCTCTGGCATCTGTGCCCCGCACCGTCCGGAAGAGCTCGGGTGTCCCCTGTGGGTCTCAACTCCCTCGCCGACACCCTGAGACGGGGCCGATTGCACGGGGACACCTGTCGTCTCTGCACGGAGCCCCGGGGACGGCAAACGGGGGTGCCGGGGTCCGCTGACACACACTGCACCTGAGCTGAGGCTGCACTGCGCCCAGCCGGGCACGATCCTGATTCGCTGCAGAAATAACACGCCACTTCCTGTTTGCTTTATTTTATTTTATTTTATTTATTTTATTTTTTTATTTTATTTTATTTATTTTTTATTTTATTTTATTTTATTTATTTTTTATTTTATTTTATTCTATTCTATACTATTCTATTTATTTTATTTTATTTATTTTATTTTATTATTTTATTTCATTTTATTTGATTTTATTTATTTTATTCATTTTATTATTTTATTATTTTATTTTTTTATTTTATTGTATTTATTTTATTTTTTTATTTTATTTTATTCTATTCTATTTAATTTATTTTATTTTATTTTATTTTATTCTATTCTATTTAATTTATTTTATTTTATTTATTTTATTATTTTATTTCATTTTATTTATTTTATTTTTTTATTTTATTTTATTTTATTTTATTTTATTTATGTATTTTTTTTTTATTTTATTTTATTTGGAAGCATCTCTTCTCAAACTACGAATTGCAAAGCGAGAGGCCGTCGTAACGTGGACAAAAGGCTTTCGATCGCACAGCTCTGCGGCCGATTCATAGGCTGTGCATTTTGTGACTTTGACGAGACCTCGAAACGGAGTCGGAAAAAGGGGGAAGGGGCGGAGACGGACGCACTGGTGGCCACAAAACGGGCCCGGAGCGGAAAATCCGGCCCGGGGAATACGGTCGATTTTATTGCGACGTCCGTGTTTGGTGCCCGGTGGGAGGGGGCGGGGGTCGTTCTGCTAATTACATAAACACGTAAACGCCGTTCTATGCGCCTGACACTAATGTAAAATGATATTGAATGTCAACTGAAGAAACGATTTTTTAAAGGACTCAGCAAGAACGTCTCCCAGAAAGTGTGAGGGTGACGGTCCCCTGGGAGCCCGAGCGCGCCGCCATTGTAATGATGAGCAAGGAGCGCCGCAAGCATCATTTAATGCATCATTTCCTATGCAAATTGTTTTTCGCAGAGAGTTGTTTGCTCTGACCTTTCCCGGAGCTGTCATTTCGAGATGCCTGGTCATCGCGCCCCTTTGCCGCTCAGGACGGGAGTAAGGAATCTCGGCAGCGAATGTCCTGAGGATGGACGTCGTGGAGGGGGTCGCTGTGTGGCCCCAGTTCAGCTCCGCGGTCTTTATTCCGAGAAGACAGGAAGTCGCAGACCCCGGGGGAGGGGAGGGCTGCTGGGTGGGCGTTCACCTCTCGGTGCCCCGTGTCTGTCTGGACCAGGGGTCTCCAAACCTTCCGATCGCAGCCTGTGTCGACACTGAGATATCCTTTCCAGCTCTGCTGAGACGGAAGGTCACGCGGCATCGTGGACGCCTGAGGCGGACCGCGGCAAGGGACCCCGACTCCGCCCCGAACAGCCCCCTTTCCGGGGGACGAGAGATTAGGGCACTGAGGAGCCTCTCCCTCGGCCATGCTCGAGCGCGTGATGCGGTCCTGCGGCTCACAGCCCCTCCCTGCATGTTGCGCCCCCAGAACTCAGCCACCTTTCCGCCAGGAGTCGGCGTTACGGGACCTGTGTCCCCCCCTGCCCCCTCCCCCTCCCCCTGGGGAGCACGGCGTGGCCCTGTCTGTCTATAAAGCCACTTTTCTAATTTCCAAATTATTCATCGGAGTACGTCACGGCACATCGGAGAGGCGAGGGCATTACTTCCGATCTATGCGTTGCGTGTACAGACGCGATTCATTTCCCGATCCGCACAGGCAGCTGCGTAGAAATTGACGTTTTAATTAAGTATATATATCACATTTATCCAATCACGTATTTTCCAAATACATAATATATGTGTCCTATATATCGCATACATAATAACGGGGAGATATTTATGAGCCTTTCTGTGTGTTTCCATGTTTCAGCGTGACAATTGCCCTGCATGAATAAAAGCTGGTTTGCTTTTTAAGGTAAAAGGCACAATAACATTATCGAGGCGTGAAGAGATGATGGAATGACGGGGTGTGAAGTAAGCCCCCCCAAATGCGGGGTGAGAAGAAGGATTTCTGACTCGGGCGGGGGAAATGGCCCTGAGTGGAGAGGGGAGCGCACATGCACCCCGAAACGAGCAGGGAGCCAGGAGGGGGGCCTGGTGGGTCTGGGGCGCAGACAACTGTGAAACCTCCAAGTGCCGCTGGGTGGAAGGCCTGACTCGGAACCTGCAGACGACGCTCTGACCAAGCACTCGCGAATGACCGGCCGCTCAGCAGAGCTGGCGTTTGGTGACCCGGAGGACGCAGGCCCGAGGGTGGGCGGCTGACCCAGAGCACAGAGTCGGGTCTCTGGGGCTGGAAGGCGCGTGGACAGGAAACTCCTGTCCGTCCCTCACGTCTGCCAAGAGGCCGGACGGATGCGTCCAGGGTGAAGAAGCTGACGCCCAAACGATCCGCTCCGTTACCCAGAACCCGCCCACGTGAGCGGCCCGACTGCACCGTGTTTACCCCCGTGGGGAGGTTCTTGAGCGCTTCACATTCTGCAAGGAGGAAATTTGGACTTGGGGAGAGCTCACGGCACTGATGCCAGGACCATGGGGTGAGGCTCGTTCCAGAAAACTCTGCGAAACTCCGGTTACAGACCGTCTGCCCACTGCAAACTCCGTGGCACAGGTGTCTCAGATGCCTTGGAAATCCTGGCCCGTCGAAGCCGCCGGAGGCCAACGAGGTCATCCTCCGACGTTGGCCCCGGGCTGAACCTGCGTGTGAGTGTGTAACGGCCACTTGAGTGGACCTACTGATGCGGGGAGGCAGTGGTCGCAGTACAGCAGGCTTCGGGAAATGTCGGCCGAATTAAAGGGCCGCGAATCCACAAAGTCATGACAAAAACAAAAACCTCGACTTCATCCCACCCACGCGGTTGAACATAAGTATTCACGAAAGTATAGTGTCTTCCACGCAGTGTGACGAAACACTAAGATGTTATCGATGATTTTTTAATAGTTCCCTGCAGCAGGGAAGAGAGAATTATTTCAGGAATAGTGTAAAATCCCATAAAAGAAATTCGCTCATCAAACGCCGAAATATAGGAAGGGGAGGAAATCAGAGATATTCGTTTGCGTTTCTACTGCTTTATAGTTTTGATCCCGATGGAAAAGATTACCGTGGAAAACTGACTTTGAGTAGTTATGTAACAAGTGTCCTGCACAACTGGTACCGACAAGATCTTCAAAGGGCAGGTCACACGTTATGGATAAAAATATAACGTGCGTCGATTGTTTCCAAATATTTGCCACGGCTTCTGATCATATCCTTCCAGGCGAGGCGGAAAATCTGAGTTGAATGATAATACAAAAAGTTGGAGAATCTTTCGCAGAGAGGGTGGGTTAATTCGATAATAATATGAAATTGATAAGAGTATAAATTATTTTGATAAAGCCATTCTGCCCATTTCGAGGGCGCTTTTTTTTTTCCAATCGGGATGATGACATTCGCGGTAGTTTTTAAAAGTAAAATTCTCGGATGAGACACAATAAAACACATTAACTCACATTACAGTCGGGCTCAGAAACGTCCTACATGTAGCGCGTGGCCTCGGAGCATGTGTCCATCTGTTTCTTACGGTTGAAAATAATTTCGTTTACTGTGTTTTGTCCCGGGTGCTAAGTACATGGGAACATAAAATGTTTAATCAACAGAAAAGGAAAGATAAGATGGAGAAGGAGAGAGTAAATGGAGCAAAGAAGGAGGAAGGAAGGAAGGAAGGAAGGAAGGAAGGAAGGAAGGAAGGAAGGAAGGAAGGAAGGAAGGAAGGAAGGATAAAACACAGGGCATGTTACCTGTTTTCTATGATTCTTATTAACCTTTTTCCATAAACTTCCCTTTAATTGGTATCAGCGATAGTGATGGCGTTTACCACTGCAACTCAAGAACGCAAAATTATGATTAGTGAAATAAAAGTAAAGGACGGCGTTAAATCGTATTCATTAAAAATAAGGAAGCATAGTAACGAGTAAACGATACCCGTACCGCCTGGGTGATCACCCCTCGCAGCCGCCCGAGGATGAGTGTCTCAAATTAAGCCAACTTCTCCGGTGGAGCGTCTCAGAGGGGTATCGCCTGGGGACGTGTTTTCCTTAGTGAACCCGACGTGTGTCCCCTTAGCTGAGTAACGACTTGACGGGGAGACGCCCCACGGACCGAGCCGGATCCCGTTTCCAAGGACGGTCTTGGTAACACCTCACCTGTCCTCGTGGAAGCCCCTAAACGGGAACCCCGGGGGCCAAGCGAGACGTGCGTGGGTACGCACTCATCTGCGCGTCGGCGGCATCCTGCAGAGGGGACCCCGCCGACGGGCCGGGGAGATCGTGAGCGTACCGCGCAGCTCCGCGAGGAGCCTCGTCTTCATCCTGGTCTTGAGACTTACGTGGACCGCGACTCGGTACGGCTTCATTCCGCCCTGACAGAAGGCCTTCCGCAGGCGCGTTAGGGCGCCAGGCCGTCTCGGGGGGCTGTGTGCGCCCACGGTCTGGCGCTGGCGGTCCATCCCGCCCTCGGTCCAGCCCCCCATCCCCTGAACAGGACCAGCGGCGGCAGCGGACGGCTGCCTCTCTCTGGATCCGCGCTCACCTGCTGTGTGAAAACAACCTGACGAGACTCTTGGGGCAGCTCCCTGAGCTCGGGCGGGGAGCCCCAAGAATGTGGTACCAGGTAAGGAAGATGCTACGATGAGCATCCGAGATCCCAGCCCACAGCTATGTGCAAAACTCCGCCCAGACACTCCATGAAACCCTCATCCAGGGGCCGCTGGGAAGGGATTTCGCAGAGGTAACTGACGTCTCACGCACCGCGACCCTGAGTTAGAGACATCACGTCGCGTGACCGACCTAACGACACGGACCTTTACGGGCGGAGAGTTTTCTCTGGCGGGCGGCAGACGAGAGGGTCAGACCTCCTTCGCTGCGTTTGCCGGCTCGCGGACGGAGGAGCTCGCGTGACAGCGGGCGCGAGCACTCTTTCGTGGCCGTGAGCTCAATGCAGACGTGATTTACGTTCCTCTGTTTAGTCGCCGGTGGCTGCACGGCACGGGAGTCTGATACACGTCCGAAGGGGCCGTCACGAGCATCACAACCGGATGTAAACACTCGGGGAATGACGTTTCCCCCGTGCAGAAATTCCTGGCCACGCGACGGGAGTGACCACATCAAGCGATGAGCTGGAACGCAGAGCTCGGTCGGCAGCCCGAGGTCGTGGAACGGGTCGGAGATCGACGGCTGTTTCTGCAGGTCCTCCGTTACTCGCACACACGGAGAACTCGCCCCCTGCCGCGCCGGCGTGACTAAAAACCTCGTCCCTCCTTCGAGTGAGGCGTGATGTTTGCCGTTCGCCTTGAATCCATTCTGACGGTCACTGTGCCCGTGACGGAAGAACCTCAGAAACACTTCTTTAGCAACTATTAAGCGTTTCTAGGTAAAGTCCCTTTGGGACCAACGGCGCTCAGTGGACAGAGGCAAAGTTCCAACGGCGGCGACTCTCATAAATCAGACAAATCCCGGGAGCTCGTGGTGGGGTTATGGAGAGGCGGACGTGAGTTACGGCGTACCGGGGGTGCTGGATCCTTCAATGCACCGGACACTCTCGCTTTTGATGGGCGTGAGCAGGAGCCGGGCGCAATAAAAATAATGGAAACGAGGGTTTGGACCCATCGATCTCCGGCGAAGTGCCTTCCAGAGCAAGCGAGGCAGAGAAACAGCCGGATGCGTGCGGCGGGCCCCCCGGGAGATGCCGTTTGTGTCGAACGGCCTCGGTGGCCGTCAGCAAAAGAGCGGAGGGGCCCCCCGACGGAGAGGAGACGTTTCCGACAAGTCGTCCCCTGGAAGGACAGAGTGGAGACTCGAAGGGGCGGCCCGTGGACCGCGGGCAGAAGGGCCGGCGTTTGCCTGTTTCACCGAACGGCGGTCACGTCGGCTCGCCGGACAGGCTCGGCGCCTTTTGCGGTCGACTTCGAAACGCCAGCTTCCATCCTCGCTCGGACCTCTCCAGGGACCGGCTCTGGCGGGCGGGCATGTCCCTCGCTGGAAATGACGCGAATTTTCGGGGTGCGAGGGGTTCACCAGGACTCGGCGCCTGGAAAGGAAGCATGATGGGGCAGCGAGCAGAAGTCCATCGAAGCTTCGTCGCTCAAGCGCTGAGCTGTGAGGCGGCGCCGGCCGTCCGAGTTGAGCCCAAAGTGGCCACTGCTCTGAAGCCCAGATCCCAGCAGCGGACCCAGGCCGCCTCCGAGAAGGACGGGACCCGCAGAAAGGAAAACTGTCAGAGGACGAGGCCAACCCCGGACATCACGGTCTTCTGAAACGAACCCAGCTGGTGCCTCTCTGCGTCCACTACGGGGGGCCGCGTGGCGCATTCGCGTGGGGAAACAGCACACGGCCCAATCCCTCTTCGCGGACGAGCCGGCGGAGGGTCGAACGATGGTTAGACGCCGTGCGTGCAGCGAAAGCTCACATTAAACGAGCGCGTCGGGGCGTCGATCCGGGGAACAGGCAGGCAGAGCCAACAGACGAACAGCGGTGCGTCCGAGGCGCTTCTCCGACACACGGCCCCGCCGTCGACGACTGGGTCTTGCCGGGCATTTTTGTCCTCAGAACAGCAGACGAATCGTTCATCGCTCACGCCGTTCGGCGTCACACATCCTCAAGCGTTTGCGGCTCGTGGGGTGACTGCGTCGGCTCGCGCATCCGTCGCCGAAGCGTTTACCGATCGCACGCGCGCGAGTCGTGCGATCGCCCCCGGAAAACCCGCGGCCGTGTGAAGAGTTTATTTTCCTTCCGACAAAGGCGACGAGAACGTCCTCGAAAATGCTGGAGACCGGATTTCCTAGCTGAAGAGCAGCGAGCCCCTCGATGGTTCACGTACACCCCGAGTTTCGTCCCACGGTCCTGAAAACGAAAGACTTAATGCCGGGGGCTTCGCGGCCCACCGGGCGTGCTTGTTTCTGGAAACTTCCGTGGTCGTCCAGCTGTGAGCGAACAGCCGGAAATCTGATTCTGTCCCCCCAGAATGGGCAAGCTTCGCCGGCACGGTCCTGTTACGAACCGCGGCTGAACATTTCCCTGTAGCTCTGGCTCCGTTTGTGAGGTCTTGGATCTCCCTCGTTCCCTCCGAATGTGCCTGCCCATAACCCCCAGCGGAACCCCGACTCGGAAAAGTGTCCGACTGCAAGCTGCAGCCCAGTGTGCCTGAGGCTGTGCGTGTGTGTGAGAGAGAGAGAGAGAGAGAGAGAGAGAGAGAGACGTTAATTCTGTGTCAATATGGCCGGACCGCGGCATGCCCCGGTTAAACCCTACTTGGTATGTCCCTGAGGGTATTTCCGAATGAGATTAACGTTTAAATTGGTGGGTTTAATAACGCGGAGCAGCCTCCTCGACCTGGGCAGGCCTCGCCTAGTCCGTTGAGGGGCCGAGCAGGACAAAAGTTGAGGGAGGAGGAATTCGCCCCGCTCAGGTGCGCGTCGCCGTCTGAGCTCGGACACGTCGCCTTGCCTTCTCCCGCGGGCGCGCTGGGAGACACGTCGCTGAGCCTTCCGGCACCGAGGCCTCTGGACGCATACGCAGCCTCCTGCGCCTCCGGCCGGCAGACGGCGGGTCGCGGGCGCTCTCAGCCGAGACACTCACACACGTATCTGTTATCGTTTCCCGGTCTCTGGAGAACCCGCCTGATCATTTATACAGATATAGAAGCGATATTAGCGATCGTCATATTTCTATGAATTACGTATAATTATATGTTAAGAATAACTTTCAGTTATGTCTTATACGCACTCACTATGAGAGCGAATTATTGTCTGATAATGATATATTTACGTATCGTAAACGCGTGTAATATTTCTAGTACATAATTATGTCGCCGGATTGGTCAGGGATGTGCCCAGGCGGCAACACCAACCCCGTCATGAGAAGAGACATCGTTTCCAAACGCTTTCCCGTAAACGAGCCCTGGCGGGTCGAAGCCGCCGTTTGACGCAGTCCCGTCTGGGGTCCGTGGGGCACCCTCGTTCCTTTCCAATGCCACCGAGCTGTGTGCCAGCCGCACGGATTTCCCGTAGAGAACCTCCGGGGCTTCGCGGGTGGAGGAACGTTGCTGCGGACACCCCCGCCCCGGCCCCGCGGCAGTCGGCCGCCCGGCAGGAACTTCCGACATGCCGGCGTCTGCGAGGCGGCCTCCGGCGCCCCTGCCCCCCGTTCCCGTTGCGGGGCGAGGCCTCCGCGTGTGCGGCGGGGCCGTGGAGCACGCTGCGGGGAGGCGTGTACACGCCTCGTACACGAGTCTCTTCGTAGGACCGGGATGGCAGGAACGAGAAGGGTCGCGTCCTGCGAAAGACGCATTTGTCCCTAGCCAGGTGCTCGGTGACCCTGGCGCGAAGCCACACAACCAGCTGTACGGCGAGAGACAGAAAATGGAGCAGCCCCCCCAAAAAAATTGATCTGCCACACGCCTAGGACGTTTAGCTCGGGGGAAACAGGGTCGTCAGCCCCCACGTTTATCAGGCAATCACTGTAAAATCAGAACGGCGATGAGGAGCCAAGTCCAGGAGGCTGGCGGGCGTCCGAATTAGCAGAACGAGTTGCAACAACGTGGTCATCCAAGGAATTATTAAAACGGGGCGCTCCGGAAGCTCCCGGGACCGCGGCACCCGCCGTCCACAAAGCGCCGGCGGCAACGACATCTCCGCCTTGACTGGAAGCAGTATAAACGCATCCCTGGGCCCGGCGAGGAATGCGGAGAGGAGGGGCTGTGCCCGCAGCTCGGGGCAGCTCCCGGTGGCCGGATCCTGGACGTCTGGAGCGGCAAAGCTGACTAAAGAGACCCACGGGTTATCCCCACTAAAACGCGAACATTCACGAGCCCGTACTGATAGTAGTAAATACGTACGAGAAAGGGCGACTCTTCCTGACAAACTGGCAATGTGACTATGGATCTGAAAACCAGGGTGATTGTCGCGGGCGAAGGTCCTCGGCAAGGCCCCGAGTCAAGAGGCCGGCAGCAGGGGCGTAAGGGGGCGTTCGCAGAATCCCGAGCTGCCGGGCCACGAGCCGCGCGTATTTTTTAGTTGCGCGGAGGGAAACGGCAATTTCGCAACGACGGCGCCACCTCACGCAAAGGCTCGAAGTTCGCGGCGCTGGTCGCGAGCCTCAGCGACGCCGTCGATGACTCGAGGCTCTGAAAAGGACCCCGGGTGAGTCCTGTGGTATTCCGGCCACAAAACAAACAAACAAACAAACAAACAAACAAACAAACGAAAAATGTATAACCGCAATCTACTCTCATGTGCAAACGCCGGACAACCGTGAAGCGAACGGCACTCTGCGACCCAAGTGGCCTGTCCCCCTCCGCAATGCGAAGGTGAGAGAAGACGGAGCAAATCTGCGGACCGGCCCCCGAAGCGAGTGGCCCGAGCAGACGGGATGCGTGAACGCCGCGTGGGACTCTGGGTGGGCGCCGAGACGGACGGACGGGGTCGGCGAGGCCGCCGGGTCGCGGGAGCGTCCGTAGGCCACCTCGATGTCTGCCCCTCCCTCTCGGTCAGCTTCCCGTCGCGAAGACCCCCTAAGGCGAGACGGACGGAGGGATTCTCCGCGCGACTTTCGAAGCTTCCTTGTGAGCGGGAATGTATTTCGAGATGAAAACGGTTACAGGGGAAGCACACGCGTCCATCTAAGCAGCGACAAAAAGGCTCCCGAGACGCACGCCGGCGGAAACGAGGCATTCCGGAACTCTCCGCGGCGCGTCTGGCCACTGCCGTGTGAAATCAGAGAGCACGTTAGGCCTCTCGGCTCGGCGCCTGATTAAAGCAGAAATGAACGGTTTAACAAGAGAAGAGGGAGGAGGAAGGAACCTAGTCGGCCAAAGAATGACGAAAACCGAGGAGTGCAGAGGTCTGCGGACACATGGGGAGCGCCCTCGAAGTGTCAGAGTTATTTATAGACACGAAAGAAAAATGAAGGAGAGGCTAAAAATACCCCGCTACCGGTATTAGGCATTCACGCCACTGGTGCCTCTTTCCGCGGGACCGATTTCCCGGAAGATGTTCTAATGTCGCGACTTCGAATTCGGTCCTTTCCTTGCCCGCCGCGATCCTCATCGTGCTTCTCGATCCGAGTCCACGTTAGCCCAAGTCGAAAGAGCGTCCGTATTTTCCCCAGAACACGAGACACGCGTGTCTCGTCAACCGTCATCACGCGCTGTCGTGATTCGGGGACGCACCTCGCACCATTCCGGTGTCTTCCGAAGAAGGAGGAGCAAACTGAGTCTTCAAAGCGCGACTCCGCCCCTGGGCTCCCCGGCGGCGTTCTTCACGCCACGGCTCTGATCCCGCCACCGTTCTGTGCCCCGAGGGGCGTTTTTTTCATGGGGGAAAACGGGTACCTCAGGGGGCCCCGCGAGACGCCATCGGGGTCACCCGAGGAACGCGTTACCCATCCTCAAAGCCCTGCCGGCGGCGTCTCCCTTCCAAGGTCACGGTGATCGCGGAGGGTTGACTCACACCACGCTTCCGCCGACAGAGAGAGAGCGGGGCTTCGGCTCCGGGGGGCTCCTCCTCTGTCTCTGTGTCTCTGCCCTTCTGTCCCTCGTGAGGACGCGGACATCGTGTTTGGGGCCACCTGCTTCCGGAGGACTCATCTCAGACCCTTCGCTGAGTCCCGCCGGCAAAGAGCCTCTTTTTGGAGGAGATCGCATGCCGGTTCTGAGTGGACACACTGTCCGGCTGTAAAAAGGAATGAAATCTTGCCGTTCGGGACGACATGGATGGACCCAGAGGGCACGACACCGACTGAGACGAGTCGGAGAAAGACGAAATGCCACGCGGTCTCATTCACACGTGGAATCTGAAGAGAAAAATTAATCATCAACACAGAAACCGGCTCACAGACACGGAGAACAGATCCGCGGTCTCCGGATGGGACGGCCGTTGGCAGATGGCCGAAAAGGAGGAAGAGATTAAAAAGGAGCCGTCGGCGGCTGCAGAAAAGTCACGAGGTCGTGAAGCGTGATGACTCTCTGTGGTGTCAGATGGTCCCGACTTACCCCGAAGGGACGGCTCGGTCACTTCCGCAATGTCTCACCGCCGCCGTGCTGCACACCGGAAACTGATGTAAGATGATGATGCCTGTCAACTCTAATCGAAAGCAAATAAATTAAAAAATATATGTTCGAACTCTAAAACAGGAAAAAAAAAAAAAACAGGTGCACGAAACCAGAGGCTAACAGCAGACGCCATGAATAGTGCGTGTCCGGAGCTTGCCCGTCGTGTCTGGCTAAAACCGTGCGCACGGGGCCCCACTTCCCCAGGCCCCCGCCGGCTGGTCACCACCCCGGTTTCGCTCCTACACGTCTGGTCATTGCAGATGCCTCAGGAAAGGAGAATCGCAGAGTGTTTCGTGAGCTTAAAAATGTGGCGAGAGCGTTCGTCTCATGGTAAGTGTTGTTAACACACACACACACCTGCACACTCACGTACACACACACACGCAGGAGCGCACGGATGCGTTTGGGCGTGACGGAAGCGTGTACGCCCTCACGGGTGCACGCGTGTGTCCGAAGTCTTCCAATCGCGCACACTACATACGTGTAGTTTCTCATGTATCAGTTATTCCTCAACGACCGTGGACAAGAGAAGGACTTGCTCGAGAGAATCGCACATCGATCGTAAGGATTAAAACCATCGGCGAAGACACAAGTCGGGAAAAAAGGGGCAAGGCAGTGTGTCCGTCCGTACCCGTGGGGTTGCCTGGGCCCCCACACGCCCGGCTGGGGGATCAGAGCCCTTGGCTGGGACACATACCTCCGCTCCGGTGGCCGACGGCGAACCCGCCTTCCCCAGCGCGCGGGTGGGTGTGACGGCTTCACGCACAGAGGTTTGTGTGAGCTGTGCCAGGGCCCACGGCGTGGCCTTCGGGGACGGGAGGCAGCTTTGGCCAAATGTCCCAGCAGAGCTGCTTGGCCCGAGATGCCCCGTCTGGGGTCCGGGTGCAGCTCCGCGGCCGGAGCCCTGGCCGGGCGGCCGAAACGCTTCTCAAACACGCTTCCCTTGTCGGATGCATGTCGGTCAGGACCGCACCTGTCGCCGATTCTCAAGACCCCGTGACCGGCCAGCACAATGGGAAACTTTTTAATTCTGCTTGGCCACCTCGGATTTCCGTGCCTTTTACCATCTGCGGGCTTTATTTTTTTTATAATTGTTGTTTTTTTTTTGTTGTTCAATTACAGCTGACATTCAATATCATCTTCCGTGCGGTTCGGGCGCTTCGACATTGCGATAATTTATGGGCCGATTCCCGCCGTTAGGCGAGTCCCCGCCTGCCGTTCAGGCACCGCTGAGCTTAGCGGATGCGGTGCCTCCTCTACCAGCTTCGAATTAATTTGCTTCTTGAAGTTCCCATCGGCTGCCTTCACTCGGATGTAGAAAAGGGACCCACGTTCTCCCTAGGATGCTTGCGTTCTCTGAGATCGCGTCGCTTTATTAACAGTCACCCCAAAGCCGTCTGAGGTACGCCACGGGAAATCGTGTCCTTTCCCACACCAGCAGGCATTCGTCCGCTTCCCAGCACACAGCTGCGGGGCGCCCTACACTCTAACTCCTTCTGGCAAAGCCCACCTGGACTCCCTGCGGACTCACAGGTAAAGGGCTCGGCGCTACACGACTGCGATCTCCCACCTCGGACACCAATCACAAGCACAGGTCGTCACCTATGCGTCTGAGGAACCAGACATAAAGGCGAGGACCCCCCCACGCCCTCCTCGGGTACGACTGGTTTGCTCGAGCGGCTCCCGGAACTCGGGGGGTCACGTTCCTGGTTGGTTACAGAGCGTTGAGGGATGTAAGTGAGCGGGCGGACTGACCAGTACGACGAGGCCCAGAACAGCCCCAAACGCAGGCAGGCGCTCTGTCCCAGTAGAGTGTGGGGCGGGCCGCCTGCCGGCTCATCAACCCGGAATCTCTCTGGACTCCACTTCTTCTGAGCCTTTATGACGTTTTCATTAGTTAGCCGTGATCGACTAACTAACTCATTGGCCATTGACGATTCGATTCGACCTCCTGGACGTCAGGGGCGAGACTGAGAGTATCAACCCTTAACATGCCTGGCTGGTTCCCCAGGCAACCAACACATCCTTTGGGACCTCGCTGCCTTTGGAATGAACCTCATCCGCGTAACAAGAGACGCCCACATGGCTCTCACCCCGCGGGCGGCCCCAGAGGTCCGGGCGCTCGGTGATCCGGCGGAGCGTACAGTCCTTGTGCTAAACCCCATCACGGCCTGATCTCCGAGATCTGATGACGCTCCTTCGGGGGGTCATTTTTAAATCACGGTGTCGGACACGCCGGGCGGATCCCAGCGTTTACACCCTCCGGCGAATGTCGTTGGATCCCAGATGGTGCCGGACAGGGGTGGAGGGTCCCCTGGCGGAGGTTATGGCAGATCCAGGCGGAGATGCGGCCTGTTCCGTCTGAGGATGGGCTTCTCACGCCGAGCCCGCCCTCCCCGCCGGCTGACGACGTCCCTGGTCCCCGGTTTGCTGTTTTCCGCCGTTGGTTTCACTCTACCGAGGAAACGTCTCTTCACGAACCCGCCGCCTGCCTCGCTCCGGGCTGTAGACCGAACGTCCGTGCCGCCTCGAAGCTCGGGTGGCGAAAATCTCACCCCCGGGGTGGCCGAGAAACGGCGAGCGGTTATCCGCACAGCGGACACGTGACCCCGGCGAGCGAACGGATTCGGGGTGTGAACGCGCTTGTGCGATGTCGGGCAGGACAGAACTGGACGAGGACGGCGTCGTCCTCAAACGGCGGCGGCAACTCTGCAGAGCCCTCGGAGGAAGCGCCCCTGCCGCGGGACAGTCCCCAAGACGTATTCGAGGGTCCTCGCGCTTAGCAGTTTGCCCAAAGTAAGCCGAGTTCCGGTCGACTGCCAGCGAAACTATTCGACAAACTACATTTAAAAACGAAATCTCCCCTACATTCACAATGGCGTGTGTGTGTGTGTGTGTGTGTGTGTGCGCGCACATATATATACATATCTACATTATACAAAATTATACAAAATAATATATATGTTTTATATATATGGTTTATTGCTGTTATTACTGTACGGTAATTTATTACTGTGAAATCATACACCTGAAACAGTGGATTTCATTAGGCGAGGTCACCCGAATAAACGTAAATAAATAAACGCAAAAATGTTCAAAATTTAGAAACTAAAAAAAAAGTTTTTTTAATCTCCCCCAAATAAACTACCACGGTTCGTTTTGAGTCAGTTATTATGCTTTTAGGTAGATGGCATATGTAGTATGGTAATTCACGTATATGGCGGGCCACTCACCAAATAAGATACTTACGGTCATTTTCTGTTTGTGTTTTGACTTTGAATAATAAAACATACCAATTGCACAGAGTTGAGGTAACGTAATAAGACTTTTGAGTCGATGTCATGCTAAAATAACACCTTCTTTTCCATTTTCTTTCTTTTTTTTTAATCTACTGGAATAAGCCTGTTATTTCTGCTCCTCTAACGTGATTTTTATTTGATCGCAGATCTAATTTCATTCCCTTATTCATTCTTAATCTCCGAACATTGCTCACTGCTTCCGGCTGCCTTGTAATTCTTTCTAAATCTCACCAGAGGTTTCTAGTTTACTAGTAGTTGCCAAAAAAAAAAAATCATCTTTGGATGTAATTACTCACTCTTTTGTTGTTTTTGTTGTTGATGATTTTATTTTCATGTTTGTTATTTTGCATTTAACCCATTTCTGTTCTTTAGTAGCTTGTTTGGTTTTTTTTTCAACTTCTGGTTCTTGGTCCTGTTGTTTTCTTTTAAAAATCTCTTGAGTTTAGTATTTAATTCATTCACTTTGCACATTTCTTGTTCCAAAGTCCTGCTCGCTTGCTTTCAGCATTGTTGTCCGAATTTTAAAATTCACAGGTGCAAAATAATTCCCACGGGACTTCCATCAACATGACCAGAGATACACCCGTAGAGAGACTGTGGCGTCGCCCGCTGGAAGAAACACTTTCTCCAAGACGAGGCGACTCCGTGGTCCACCCGCAGAGCCCTCACGGACCTGCATCCCGGCCCCACCAAACCGACGGTTTCGGACCGAAAAAACGAAGGCGCCGTTCCACAGATCCGTCTGCGGAATCTGCCGCCCGCAAGGCTGGCTCCGGAGCGTCAAGGCCCAGAATCTCTGTGACGTGGCAAATCGATCCCGGGAAAAGAGCCAAGAACCGCGAACTCTACCGCTCCGAACGGCGCGGGGCGACCCGATCGCCGCCGGGAGTTTCACAACCAGCTCCGCTCGCGCGTGAGTGACCAGGAGTGATGATCTCGTGGCTCCGCGGAAAAAGGAGGTTCCCGGCGTTTCACGTGCGTGCGTGTGTGTCTGTGTGTGCGCGCGCATATGTGTGTCTCTTTACTTTGCATTGGTTTCAAATATTCAGAAATTCATTTTCAAAGCATCGAATATTGAGCGCCGATGTGACCGCCCTTGACTCTGTTTCCCCCCCTGGCAGACGACGTGGTCAGATAAAAACGCAATTCAAGAGCATGGCGAGGTGGATAGCGGACACGGCCCCCCCCTTTCCGAATCAGAATCCAGGGCCAGAGGGTCGGGTCTCATTCGCATCCGTGGATTTAACAGCCGAGGAACTCGTCCTCCCTCAGCTCTTTCTGTCCCCTGTTGCCCACGTAATTACGGCGGCCACGTTAAAATATCACGACCCTCTAGTTTCTCCCTGTAAGAAGGTGGCTTTGCTCTCCATGCTTCTTAAAGCACCATTTTGCGGGACTGTTCTGTACACATTGATCGTCGGAGCGATGACATTTTCATTTCAGGAAAAGAAAGTGTCTTCCTCGTGTGGGATTTTTTTTTTTTAAGAACCAATGGAGAAAGGGATCCAGCATCATGGTCTCCGGAAACATTTTCTGTGGACGGATACCAGATTCAGGACCTCGGGGATTATTGTCACAGCCAAGCACAAAGTCATCCATCACCGAGCATCAAGCCTACCTGTTTACCATATTCTGCCCTTACGACCTCAGGGGAAGAGAGGCTGTCTTGTTGGTAGAATCAGAGAACCCTCTTCATCCTACAACTGGGACATCTTTCCACAAGATTTGGGGGCCCTGTGTCTCTCGTCATGAAAAGCGAACTCAGAGGAGGAAGACTTTCTCTGAATTATTTTCAGGAAAACCTTACCTAATTTTCAGTTTCACAAAAAATGATTTATAGCGTTGGACTTTCTCCCTCCAGTAATAAGTCACTTAGTGTGAAATCTTGAGGTTTCAAAACGCATCTCCCCATTGATTAAATGATGGTATCGGGCTGTGTTTCATGCCACAGGGGGACCTCCCGTGAATAAATAAACTTCCTCCTCTCAGTAAATACTTGGGAAAGAGTCTAATAATCGCCTGGTCAAAATATTCTGAGAGACAAAAAGAAGAACCATGTAATCAAAAGACGATCCTACACGCAATTTTCTTACATATAGTCGCAGGATGAGCGAGGATAGGACTCATTTTTTCTGTGTTTGCAGGGTGCCGAAATTTCCCTGACCGTTCTTTAAATTCAAAGGGAAAAACCATCGACATGTGATTCTAGACCACAAATCTGTTCCTTTCATTTGGTAAAACAACCAAAACATTGTTAAAAGGCGGTATTTCATGGCCTGGTTATTTCTCCCGGCCGGTTATTTACATCTTGCATAAATACAGCTGTCCAAATCAGGGGGAGATGGAAGGAAGCCAGGTATACAGACTGTAAAATGAAAATTTAATAATCGATGAAACATCTCTAATTTTTTCACTTAGCGACTATTTTCGTGCTCTGTAGATATATCATTAATCTTGATTTCTCGTGGTATCATTTTCTGTAGATATTTTATGTAATCCTTGTTTCTGGGTTATTACGCATTTATAAATATTTCACTTCTTCTTTGTGAAGACTTCACAGATTCTAAAGGGAAGCTCGTTTTCTTGGGACCTGAGCCTTTTGCGATGAGGTAAAAAAAATAAAAAATAAAACCGTTCCTCTAAGCCTAGGCGTTTCTATGAGGCCAGGGAAGATTTGATTACCTAGCTCAGACCTCTACTCGACACGTTCGTGCAGGAAAAAAAAAATAATGTGAAAATCATTAACTCTGAGTCATCCAGGCAAATAACGCGGAGAGGAGGAACCGAATATTCCCCGAACCCCAAAGGCAAAGACGAGTGCAGACAAAAGGGCGTCTGACTCTTCGGCATGTTTCTTATCGAGAGGCTGAGGAAAGACATTGATGTCGTGTCTTTGTTTGGCGTTTAGGGTCAGATCCACACTGACAACAACAGCAACAGCCAGAAACGTATTTATTCTCATCCTCCGTGCGAAGACCCGCGGGAGCCAAGGGCAGCGGACACCGTGAGTCTCGGGGTGCAGCGGGGCTGACGTGCCCGTGGCAACGTGGAGAGCCCCGCAACGCAGTCGGGGTTCGCCTGAATCTGTGCCTGGGACGGGCAGAGCGCGTTGCAGCCGTCAGAGTAAATCCCCTCGGATCTACCCACACGTGCAAAGGAGCCGCCGTCGCCCCCGTGTTCTGGAAACGTCCTCCGTCTCAGAAGTGTCTTCAGAACCGGGGGGGCTGCTTCGACGTTGGGACGATTTTCGGCAACAAACGGTCGTGGAAACACCTCCCATGGGCACCTGATCCGTCGGGTTTTGAGAAAACGCTGAACTGGCTCATCTGATTGACCGGGGGCGTAAGGAGATTAAGATTTGGAATTGCCCCAAGACCAAAGCCACGGCCGATCGGTCCACGGAGGGATGTGGGTCTCGCTGGCTGGGGGCAGGGGAGAGAGGCCAGGGGCGCCACTGGCCGGCTGTTTGACACCGACCTTTTGACACTGACTGACCAGAAATAAGAGAACTGTGCTCGGGTGGACAGGTCACCCCCATGTAACCGTGAGCTTCATGGATTTACTCACACGTCTCTTGGTCACTTGAGCAAGCAGGGATTCTAGAATAATCTATGTGTGTGTCTGGGGGGGGGGGGTGGTTCCTGCTTAACAAAACACCCCGAGTCTTACCGGGGCAGAGACGGCCAAGCTGGTGAGATTCGTGTACCTTTTGGTCCGGGCAAAGATTCCTGCAGACGCCGAAAAGCATAGACCATACGAGAAAAAAACGAATGCGTCAGACTTCCAAAACGTCCTGTCTTTGACGCCACCACAGGTAAAAGGACATTTTTTTATTATTATTTAATGAAACGATAAGATGCACAATGGAAAAAGCAGTGTACATAATATCTATCACACGTGTATCTGCGGGATACATTCAGCATCTGTAAACCACTTACTTGTAAAAGACAAACAACACAACAAACGATTGATGAAATATTTGAACAAACACTTCTGCAAGAAAAAAACTATGCAAATGAAGCCAGCAGGCATGTGTGTAACAGGGCCAATTGGAATAACGCACATTACAACCACGGAGAGACCAGCACAGAACCACGACCGTGGATAAAGTGTTAACGGGCCCACGACAACCAGCTTACGATGTCGACCGCGGGGAATCCTCACCTGCCGGTCTGGATGTCACACAAGACGAGGACTTTGGAAAAACGACCATCTGGCCCACGGACCAGGGAATGCAACCCGAGCGTTTACCCAAATGCTGGCCTTTGGCGCCACCTAGTGGGCCCGACTGGTCATCGCGACGCCCCAAGACGCATTTGCTTGACCCGTAATGGGGGGGCCGAGGACAGGGAGCAAAAGGTGACCGGTCCGAAGGCCATCGGACGTTATCTGTGTGCAGCACACACGGGCGCACGCGCAGCCGCTTCCCCGTACCCCGCTGCCGGCCTCTTCTACCGCGGTCCCCAGCACTCGGCCGGGGCCCCGTATCACCCACCGGCCACGGTCGAGAGGCCTCTGTGGCCGTGGGGCCTCGTCGTGTGTGCGGTGAGCTCACCGAGACCCCGTGCACTGGAAACGGGAGGCAGGGTCAGAGTCGGGGGTGGGGGGCGAGGGGGAGGAACTCGGGGGGACGTCCTGGCCACCGGGTCCATGCTCAGTGGAGACGGCCCGGTGTCCGGAGATTCTCGAGCCAACGCCTTTCACGGCGTCCAGACGCAGGCCGGGAGCCCCACACAGCAGGTGGGTGGCCTTGCGCCCCCTGCGACCCTGAGTCTCCAGGGCCAGCAGGCCGGGCAGCATCGGGGGGGCGCCCGCCCCTCTGCGGCTCTGCGTCCAGGCCGGGAGCTGGCCCTTCGCCTCCGCCCGCCCTGCTCTCTGCGATGCAGACACACATGTAGCTCGCTGTAAAAACCCCGTGCACTGCATTCTATCAAAGAGACAGGGGGACATTCGACCCCCCAAAAAATAAAAATAAAGGCCCAGACGCCGCAGGAATGCGCCACCCTCTGGAACGCGACAGGCGCTGTGCGCCCGAGTGGGGAGTCGCACCTGCGGAGAGGGCTTCCCGGGCCTCGCCTGTACCGGTTACGCCGCCCGGGGCACACGCACGGCCCCCGGGGGGGGGGCTGCCACCCGCATCCCAGCCTCTCCCGCAGGACGGGCGCGTCGAGGCAAAAACGTTTGGTTTTGCCGTTCATCGCTTTCCGTGAGTGATTTTTGCTTTGCCTCGGGGTTATACGGCGGAAAAGCCTCTGCTCTCTATTTCTTGAATCTGTATTTCCAGCTAAGTGCATTTTATTCCTATATTGTGTCTATATTCTGTCTCTATCAATACTATCTATCTATCATCTATTTATCCTCTATTTATCATCTATCTTTCTATTTATCTATCTACCTCTTCTATCTATCTATCTACCTACCTATTATCATCATCATCTAATCTGTCATGTATCTATAATCTGTCTACCTATCTAACTACCTGTCTATCTTAATATGTATCCTTCAGTGTATACATCTATGTATCTATGTATCTATATGTATCTATGTATCTACCAAGTTGGCTCTAACACAGGACCACAAACCAGGGGCTTAAAGCCACAGACATCCATCCTCTCCCAATCCTGGAGTGTGACATCCGGGGGTCCCCGGGCCTCGCTCCCTCCAGAGGCCCCGGGGGAGGGTCCTCCCCGCCTCTCCCAGCGTCCGGGGGCCCCGGGGGTCCCTGGGCTGGTGGCCGCGTCCCTCCCGACTCTGCCTCCGCGTCCACGTGGCTTCTCTGTGTCTGAGCCTCTCCCCTTCTGTCCCTTATAAGGACCCCGTCACCGATTTAGGGCCACCTGCTCCAGGGGGACTCGCCTCAGACCGTTCCCTAATCCCATGTGCAGAGACGCTGTCCATTCTCAGGTGCGGGTGTTCGCACAAGGATCCGTGTTTAGGGATGAGGTCCCTGTTCAATCCCTCCATCTCCGTGATGAATTTGTGCCTCGAATACCCTCGGGACTCTTACGCTGAGCAGTAGCCACTTACAAACTGAAATAGTCACCCCCCCCCCCTTGTTGATAACTCGCCCGGCTTTCTCCTTCTGCGTCTGTCCCCAGAGCCGCCACCGATATGTCCACTGATGCGCGTCCGCGTGTGTCGAGCTGACGTGCACGCAGTAGGGCGTTTACCCCGTCAGGCGCTGGAGGCGCAGGCTCCGTGGGGTGACTCTGTGTCCACGCCGCCGCGGCCACCATCGCCCTCATCACCGCGCCCTCCTCATCGTCCCTGACCCAAACTCTGTCCCCGCCGGACGCCCACGACCCGTGGCCGGCCCCTGGCCCCCCGTCCGTACGAACGTGCGGCTCTGAGGACTTCCGAGGACCGAAAGCGGGAAACCATTATCGCCCCTCAGTGTCTGGCTCGTTCCTCTCAGCATAACGGCCGCCAGGTCCGTTGGCATCGTGGCGGGCATCCGAATGCCCGTCCTGTTTATGTGAATAATGCTCCATCGTGTGGCTGGACCACGCTCGGCGTGGCCCTTCATGCAGGGGTCCCCAACTCCCGAGCCGTGGACCGGTACCGGGCCGTGGCCTGGCGGGAACCAGGCCACGAGCGAGGGGAGCTTCCTCTGCGTCTGCAGCCGCCACCCCCCCCCCCCGGCCCCAGCATCATGTCCTCGGGAGCCGGAGTCTCACAGGAGCCCCGGTCCCAGGGGCCACAGAGGTCGGGGCCCGCGGCCACTCATCTGCGGTCAGGTGAGCTGTCTTCTGTCCTTGTGGATTGTGAATCAGGCTGCCGAGAACCTCGGGGTGCAAACCCCTCATGGAGACCCTTCTCTCCGAGTTCGGGGCGTGTGCCCGGAGGCGGAACGGCTCTCAGGGGGACTCTGCGTGTGTGACATTGTGGGAAAGCAAACCCTGTTCGTCGGGGACCCTCATTTCCCATTCCCTCCAGCAACGCCCGAGGATCCCGGTTTCTCCCCACCTTCAGCAAGTTCAGTTTTGTTTTGTTTTGCGGATTTTTTCCCTGTCTTTTTGATAATACCCATCCTGAAGGGGATGAAGCCATAGAACTTGTGTCCCAAAGCGAAGAAGGCAGCTCGGCAAGAGCGAGCGGGCGTGTGGAGACCAGTACAGAGACCAGACAGGTTGCAAAGCTCCCCCCTCCCCCAGAGACAGGTTGCAAAGTCCCCTCCCCCCGCCCCAGGCACAAAGCAGCCGTGTGCTCTGCAGACTGAGCGGCTTCAGAACTGGTTAGACCGGTCTCCAACCCGCATGGAATGAGACCCTGAGGGGCTCCTGACTGCTTCGGACTGCGTCTCCTGGCTGTGGGTCGCAGAGGAGCCCCCTCCAGGAGACCCCAGGGTAGACAGGGGTAGCACCCCGTTCGCGGAAAATCAACTCTGCTTTCCAGAGTGGGTCACTCGGCCCCGTCAGGATCGACGAGGCGGATCAGGCACGGAGCTCACAGAGACGATCCCCAAACCCAAGTGTGTTTTGAAGGGTACAGGACAAGGGCCATGGACAGTTTCAGAGCTGCTGCCGTGACCGGCATTGGCTGTATCTCCACGTAACTCCTAACGCCTCGGGGGTCACGTGCCCGCGCTAGGTGCTTGCTGGGTGCAGATCTTGCGCGCCTAATGACCACGTGAACACGCCTACATGCATGTTCCCGTACGAGCACACGGTAACTCAGTACGACGAGCGGATGACTGCGTATGTTTTATTGGGAGGCTCAGAGTGTTTCGCACCCCACTGAGGGCTGAGCCGACCGTCGGTCGCCTCCTTGAAGCGTGGGCTGATCCATTCTCCCCACTGTCACGAGGAGGAACCAGCCAATATGCTCTGACCTTGAGAACGTGGCCTTGGAAACGTCCACTGATTTCCTTCTGATCGGGGAGTCCGTTTCCGGGACTCGCCACAGTAAATAGCCACACACTGGTCACTTAAACAAGAGAAATTCATCTCCCTCCCCGTCCTGGGGGCCAGCAGGGTGACGTCCAGGGGTCCCAGGGCCTCGCTCCCTCCGGAGGCCGCAGGGGAGGGTCCTCCCTTCCTCTCCCAGCGTCCGGGGGCCCCGGTTGTCCCTGGGCTGGTGGCCACGTCCCTCCCGTCTCTGCCTCCGCGTCCACGTGGCTTCCCCTCTGGGCATCTTTGTAACCCGCCCTCCTCTTACAAAGACACCAGTCGTGGGATCCCGTGGCCACCCCGCACCCGGGAGGGACTCGTCTCGAGATCCCCAACTCGTGACACCTGCAAACGGCCTATTTACGTCCAAGAGGTTGTCGTTCTGAGATTCCGGGTGCGCGTGAGTTCTGCACGGCGCCCTCTGCGGCTCGGAGCGCTGAGCCTGCGGAACGTCCCGGAAACGGCCTCGCGTTACCGCGCCTGTCATCAGCGCCAGGGTGACAAGCGCCCCCCGCAGGATCGGGGGGAGGGGCGAGCCATTCCGCGCGCCCGGAGGTATTCCGCCAAACTCATCTCGCTAAGGGGGCCCTTCCGGGAAACAGGGGCGTCGGGGCACAGATGGGGGGCTCCCAGCCACCCGGCGCGAGCCGCACCTCGCACCCTGTCGTCCGAGCAGCTTCCTGGTCCTTCCGCTCCTCAGAGGCGCTGTAAACGGCGCGTGAACTGGGTCACCGAATCACACATTTGCGTCTGATTCGTTTTTGTTCTGTTTACCTGTTTTTAATTAAACGTGCTGGGGTGACGTTGGCTACTAAAGGTAGACGGGTTTCAAGCGTACGGCTCTGTGCCACGTTGTCTGCACGTTGCCTTCTGTGTTCAGCACCCGAAGTCCAATCTTTCCTCCCCATGCACCTGACCCCCTTTACCCTTTTGTACCCCCCCCAACCTTTCCCCCAGACTTTTAAAATAGGGGAATGCCAGGTAGCACTTCAGCAACCTGTAAGGTTTTCAGATAAAATGCCCCAAGCCCCAGTCGGATTTGAATTTGGGATAAATGACAAAAAAGTTTTAGTAAAAACAGACTTCCCAGTATTTCTTGGAGCAGACTTATCCGAAAAAAAATAATTTACTTGGCGTTTGTTTATCTGAAATGCAGATCTAGCAGAAATAGTTTTTATTCGCTATGTCTGGGATGCGCGAGCGGGCGAGGTGGTCCCTTTACCACGCAGCTGTCAAGGCTCACGATTCGGGACACCCCCCCCCCCGCCTGCGTCCGGCCCGCGAGGGAGAGAGACGGACCCGCCGTCACAGCGTCTAAGAGGAGCCGGACGTTCTGGGCTCTGGATCCTTCCGGATTAGTGGAGACACCGCCGTGTGGCCTGCGACTCAGGAACGCGATTTACCCTGCCGGTGACGGCGTTTTGTTCCCCCCCGATAACCTGCCGAAGAGAAGAGGCCGGAGCTGCCGCCCGGCTCACGTGCCCGGCGCTGTCCCCGGCCCCCGAGTCGGCCGCCGGGCGGCCCCGAGCCGTCTCCGCTTTCCCCAGTGGCCTTGAATGTGAAATACATTTTTTAAAAAGCAAAGATTATAAAAAAAGCTGATACTTTATTACTAAAAAGCTCGCCCCCTCTCCCAAACCTTCCTCCTGCCCCCTGTAAGCATTTTCGAGCTTTCGATGTTCATTCTGATCTCCGTAGTCACATTCTTAGATTTCATTCTTTTACTATGATTCGAAGATTTACAATGTATAAATATTGTATATATATGTTACGTGTATGTATCACTACTTTTGGTTTAAACTCTCATCACTGTTTCTATTATACCGACCGTTTAAATACTGTTCAGAGATGTGCCAGTAACTACGATGACTATGTCTTCTTTTCATAATCTTTCGATAATTGCCTTTCCTTTTTTTTTTATGATACGGTTTCCTTACCGCCGAAAACGATTTTACCCCCCGTGCTCCGAAAAGCGCAGCGCGTCCTTCCAACGGATCGGCTTTCGTGAATCCCGAACGCGCCGCTGAACCACCTCTCTCCTCCTGGGCCCGACTCTCCGGCGCGTCTCCGTCTGCACCTCCGGCGCGGCCTGGGCGCCCGCCGAGGCTGGCGCGTAACGACCGCCCTGGGCCCCCCTCTCCCCCCGTCTTTCTCCCGCATCGGATTCCCCGGTTCGCGGCTTCCACGTCTGGCCTTCTCTTGGTTCGTGCCGTTGTTCTCCTGGAGAGTGCCCTGTAGTAGCTTTCTGCAAGAGGGTGTCGGCTCGATGTCACCGTCCCCAGGGTCCAACCACGGTTGGAATCGCGCAACGACGACCTCCCTGTGACACAGACACCTTGTAGCTGTGCCTCGCATGCCCCGTACCCCAGGAATAGAGCTGAGGCTGGAGCCCGAAAGGCTGCCGATTCTGGACGGGCACAGGAGAGCAGCCGTGTCCTGTGACCGACCTGGGCCTGCCGTATCCCTCTCTCTAGTCTCGATGCTCCCTTCCCTGCGTTAACGCTCGCCGGCCCATATCCACGTCTGTCTGGCAAAGGCGCTCGCCTCTACGAAACAAAACAATACGCGACGTTTCGCGTTCTTAAAAAGCAGCTCTGATTCACGGAGTTCGGGACCCTTCGCGGCGCCGGCGGGAAGGAAGAAACACGTCGATCAGAGAGGTTCCCCGTGGTGACGTTCTCGGCCGCGGGGTCGATGAGCGTCTTCCCGTGGCCCTTTCGTTACTACAGAGTCAGGCCGCGAGCATCGTCTTCGCGCCTCGGTGGGCTGATGGCGAGACGGGCTGGCGATGGCTTCGTCCCCGCACGGCCCGTGACGCGGCGAGGAACCCACAAATTAGCTGGCGTCGACGGGGCCCCCGTCCATGTTTCCATTAATGAGTGTGCAATTCTAACGGGCGGTTCAACCCGTAAAGATTCGCCTTCGGAGAATCTTTATAATCGGCAGCCTCGACACCGATCACACTGAACCAGCCATGATTAAAAAGCAAAAACAATAACAAAAGAAACAAACAAAAAACCAGAGCATTCAGAATTAAGGGGAGCCCTTGGGGAAGCACCCCACCCTCAGGAGCTCCCTGTCGATCTGTGACGGGAGCAGGTGTGGGAATGGAGCCACCTCTGCGGCCGGCCGGCCCCCGCGATCCAGGCTTCAGAGCAGGCGACTGTCAGGAGTTTGGCCAGCAACGCACAGGGCCGGACTCACCGCCCTCGACGGCCCCTTTACTGCGACTTACATAACAGCCTTCTCACCGCTGTCCAGCCACGGACGTCGCTCGGAAGGGTCCTTGTCGACGTGACGATCCTGCGCAGCTTGTCTCGAAGGAAGGGGGGTGACTTCACGAGAAGACAGGGTGTCTCGCGTAGCCGGCTCCGCGCCCGCGCGTGGACAGGTGTGACAGCTCGCGGCATTCAGGCGTGTGTTCACCCAGAGCGCATGTTTCCAGGGGGCATGTGCACACTGAGTTCGAGTCTCCCAAAGGGGGTTTAAGTAACGTTTCCATTTCCATGTTTGTAAGATATATGGAGAGAGAGACAGAGAGACAGAGACAGACAGAGAGACAAAGAGACAGAGAGAGACAGACAGACAGAGACAGAGAGACAGAGAGAGACAGAGACAGAGACAGAGACAGAGACAGAGAGACAGAGAGACAGACAGAGACAGAGAAAGAGACAGAGACAGAGAGACAGAGACAGAGACAGAGAGAGACAGAGAGACAGAGAGAGGGACCTTCAACCTGCAAGCCCGTTGGAGCCGTCCACTAGTCAGGAGCATGGAAAAGTCCTTGTCCCCCAGTTTGTGATAAGCCGCGTTCCGCATGTGACCTGAACACTCGTCCTCGCCCGCGAGGAATTAGGCGTCGACGAAATCGTCCGCAGTGGCCCGCGGCAGCGGGTCGTGGGGGTCAGGGCGAACGGCCTCCCAGGACGGTCTCGACTTCCCAAGCGCCTGTTCTCTGCCCCGCTGGAGTTCGGGGCCCCGAGTCCCACTCGGCCGAGGACGGCGGCAGCCAACGCGTCCACACGGGGCGTCGCCTGGCTGACGGACTCCCAGGTGGTGGCTCGGCTTGTCAGGTCACCCGCACGGGGCGCACCTGTCTGTCACTCAGTGTGCGAAGTCGGAGCAGACGCCGCATCTGATCGCGATGCTCTCACGAGCTTAATCCCGGAGAGAGACTCGGAAACCCCCGGGGCAGCAAGAGGAGGCGCCGTGTCCCCCGACTGGGGTCTGTCGGCCACGTTTCCAAGATCTGCGGAGGGCGAGGGGGGGGGGATCCTTGGAAAGCTACGTACTGGGTAACGACGGGTCCGAAACGCAGCCCGTCCCCACGGCCCTTCATGACGACGGTCAGGGGAGGCCGGGCGCGATGTGCGGAGCCGGACTCCGAGGGCGAGTGTTCCCCGCCCTGACTCCCCGCTGCCCTGACGCGGCAGGTGCGCGGGCCTTTCCTTCCCCTTCGCATTTTCGGGGTACAGCCGACACGTCACGTTCTTTGGCGAGCGCCGGGAACCCTTCTTTGAACGTAACCTCGGCAGGATACCTGTGTGTCCCCCGGCCCCGCCCTCCATCTTTCAGCAGAGAACGCTCTAGAACCGAGTCACCCACGGTTCTAAGCGCCGAGTGCGGGGACCAGCATCACAACTCCCACTTGGCGTAGCGTGGGGGGTGGGGGGTCACAGGGCGTAGAGCTCTCTGGAGATCACGTGAAGGACGCCAAATTAATTCTGCGAAATGAACCTCGTTGGAATACAATGCCGTTCCACCTCCTCGCGTGGGCGGGGCTTTCTCCGGCACAAAAAAAAAAAAAATAAAGGAAAAGGAAAAGGAACTATTTGGATCCTTCTACTCGACAACCGCCTGCCTCTGTGTTAACGGCACCTCGCTGACCGCCAGGGCTCTGCTGCCGGACACGGTCCCGTGGGGGCCCCGGCAGGCGATGTCACCCCCGCGGCCCAGGGAGCCGGGACGACAGCCGGTTCGCAGTTTCACCCATTTCCTTGCAGAACGAGCAGAACGAATGCCGCGGGCGCAAAGGGATCGCGAACCGTTCCCTGCGCACAGAGCGAGCTCGGATCGTAACACCGGAAGGGGGAGGCCCGGCCGAGTTCGTCCCGTAACGCGCAGCCGGTCAGCGCCCCGGGCAAAGGCAGCGGGAGCCGCCTGCAGACTCAGGCCGCAGAGCTGCCGGCCGCACCGGGGGCCGGATAGGAGCACTGGGCGGAGAGCATCTTCCACGGTCACCAGTATGCATACCGCGGTGACCGTCGCCATCACCGTCACCGTCACCACAGCCACGATGGACGCGCTCCAGATTTTTGCTCGTTATCCACAGACTAGCGTATCGTGGGTCTGAAATAAGTCAGTTAAGGATAAGGCCCTCAAAGAGGATTTCCGAGCAGTCGAGAGCATGACGAAAATACTTTTCTTCAAAATGAAGTCCTTTGCTCATCTCGCAGGGAATATTGATTAGCTCGTTTGGGGGCTGGGCGGGATGTTTTGCTCTCTGGTTTTGTCTCGGGTGCGGAGCGCCCCTCTGGTATGAGGACGGGCAGGGTGTGGGCCACACAACACCGTGAATGCGCTCCATGTCTCTGAACTGTGCCCTGACAGCCGGCGCGCACAGGAGCTTTGGGGTGTTGCGTAGATCTCGACGTAATTAAAACGCAGGTGCGTTTCTCCGCCCGCCCCCCGGCCCCGTTCCCAGGCGGCCGTGGGGAGCCGTCCTGCCTTCCTCCGCCCCGCCCACACCCCGGCCCCCACCTCGGCACCTCTCAGAGAAACACCGCGTCGTCTTCGCCGGGGTCACTCGGTTACGATTGCGTCTCAGGCATCATCCCTTCTCGCTAGCTGTGCAGCGGCGAGGCACAGGGAGAAGGCACCCGTCCCTGTCACCTGTGACTGGAAGAAACTGAGTGCAGACCCCGCTGATGACCCTCCAAACCCAGGGCTCGCAGGACCTGGCACTCGGCGGCCCGGCCCGGGGGGAACCCCAGCTCTCGGGAGGCTGCCGGTGCATCATCCCTGAACCTGATAATTAACCCCGGAGGACCCCGCCTCTCCGGGGGACAGGGGCTCTGTGCCACCGCCAGGACCCAGAAACAGGTGTGCGACTCCGTCACGATCCCCCGGGGCTCCCGGGCAAGCCCGACGATCGTCCTCCGAGCAAAATAAACACAAGGCTTTCGTGGCCGAAACCCGGCTCCATGCACGGAGCCTCGAAACGTGACCATGTCGTGGTGCGTTCGAATCTAAGACCCACGCAGCCAATTGAGATTAATTATGAGCCTTTATTAGCCGGCGACTGACTCTCCACCACGCGGGGTTAGAAAGGAGATCAGCCCCGGGTCTTTGTTTGAGGCAGTTTTATAAAGCCGCGGACTACATCTTAGAACAAAGAGAGAGTAAGGAAATTGCAGAAAGCAGACGTTAACCGCTCATGTCCTTTACAAAGATAAACGTATCTGGGGAATTGCTAGATCAAACATAGCCTGGCAGACAGTCTTGTTATCTGTATCTTGGAATGTTGCGCCTCTTCCCGGGACTTTGGTGCCTCGAGGAATCACCACCTCCTTGTTACTGATTTACTGGGAAGTCTTCACTCTTACGATTTCAAAAGAGGCAGCTCACAAAGCCCAAAACTACATTAAACACGTAAGCAGTTTACAGAAAGCAGAAGTCGACCATTAACGCAATACAAATACATCACTGCGTACTACGCTCTGGTTAGTAAGTGAGCAGATTACAGAGGCAGACACCGGCCATCTTCATATCCTATCCAATACAGTTCCTAAACCCACACCCAAGCAAGTAGGACAATTCTGGCATCTAAAGATATTTCTTCCCTGTAGCCGACTTAGCTGGTCAGTCACTTTGAAGATTTTCCACCCTTAACAACCAACCTCCCCCCACCCCAAGCGACATCACCAAATGCAGCCACACCGGCGGCCTGAGACCAATCCGAGGCTTTCTTTTTTTAAAATTAAAAATAGCGAGTTGATGGTTTGAAAGCAGACTCCCATTTGTCTGTTGGCGCAGTTTTTAACACCGTCGTGGCAACGCCCCTCTGAAAGGGGGTTTACCTCCGTCACGCCCCGAACGTCAAAACCGTGATCATCATCATCGCCGTCAGCCCGTGGCTGAGACACCTCTCCAACCTCTTCTCGGAGTCCATCTGCACCTCCTACCCAGGGACACACTTCACAAGGACACGGCACTTGTGACCTAAGGGAACAAGCTGGTGTCTATTTAAATCCAAGTCTTCGGAGCTGCCAGGCATCAGAGACAGTCTAGATCCGGTGTCTTGAGTCGTGAGTTAAAAAAAAAAAGAAAGAAAGAAAAATGTCAGGTGGAAACAACCCAAGTGACTGCCAATGGATGAGCAGATAATCACAACGTGGAATAGTATACGGCCACGAAAAAGGAACGAGGTAACGCTGCCTGACGCCCTCATGGGGTTGGACCTTAAAATATTACGTGGAGCGAGAGAGATCAGCCACGGAAGACCACGCATTGTATCCTTCCAATTATATAAAATGTCCGGAGCGGGAGAATCTGCAGGGACACAGAACGCATTAGCGGTCGCCCGGGGCTTGGCGACGGGGGACTCGGGTCGCGCAGCGTGATGGGGGCGGGGTCTGCTTGCGGGTACGGACGGAGAGGGCGGTCACACAGACTCGTAAGCGTGCTACACGACATCACGCCGTAGCTTGCAAACGGCGTATGCCGTGGTATATAAACGTCGCTTCGATAGGACAACGGATGGGTGTCCAGAATCTCAGCCTTAAACGTCGCCCTTAACCGGGGGGCAGACGGGATCCCGGCCCCCCACCCCCACCGCACCCCCACTGCTCCGGCCTCCAGCGCTCACGCCCGGTGGGCCGCGGTCCTTCCTCACGTCTGCGTCCCGCGTGGCCGCCTCCGAATTCTCCGTGTGCTCGCCCGGCGGAAGTTTCTGCAAGCCAACATCTCCGTGAGACGGCTGAAATCTCGAAAGATGCATCACTGGGGTCTGTGCGGCCTTCCCCGGGGGACCCACTGCACGGAGACCGTAACGCGGGGGACGCGGAATTACCAGGACCCGCGGAGATTAAGATCCGCAGTGACATGGGGGGTAATGACAGGGGTCTGCCCCGGAGGAGGACGCGATAGGTGGCTGCCGATCGCATCCCCAGAGGAGCAGACCATCGAGGCCGTGAAGATATAAGGACCCCTGTTATCCTAGCAGAGAGACCCGGAAGCCCCCGGGTGCACGGAGCCGGCGAGGCCGCGAGGCGGGGGTGACCGGCTCTGTCTCTCGCCTCCCGCCCCAGCCAGTCTCTCGAGCATTCAGGGACTTATTTTTGCAGACAAGCTGCGACTCCTTGAAGTCCCCGAGTCTGCGGATGTGGTCCAGGCAGGTGGAGAAGCGCTCGCTGTGTCTGTCACCGGCGCCGTGAGTCGGACGTGGCCCGTCGGCAAAGACGGCCGTGGGTGTCTGGGACGGGGTTTGGCGTCCCCCGAAATCCGTGTGTTGACGCCGTAATGCCCCGTGGGAGTGTATTTAGAGATGGGGTCTACCAGAAAATAATAAAAGTTCAACAGGGTCGTGAAGCAAAAAGACTGTATTTTATTAGGAATGTGGATGAGCAGACAGACAGGCACAGAGGGAGGACGGCCGGGTAAGGGACTCGGGGCGTCCACACAGGCCCAGGAGAGACGCCTCAGGGACCAGCGGCCCTGCCCACGCCTCAACGTCCAGCCTCCAGGACGGCGCCGCATAAACATCAGCCGTGCCAGACCCTCAGTCTCCCGCTTTGCTAGGGCCGCCCGAGCAGACAGGGCGACCCCCAGGGGCCCACCCACAGCTCGGGGTGTCTCGTGGTCCACAGAGCAGCGGCAGGATTCCTCTTCCGAGGCCCAGAAACAAGCATTGGCTGGAAACTAGGCCAGATTAGAGACGGGATCTCACTGGTAAAATTCTTACGTCTTTTAGCAGGAGATGAAATGGGTCGTCTCCTGCAGAGTTCATCTTTTTAGTAAACCTAGTTAAGTTTTCTTCATTCCTTTCTCTGGGGAAAAAAAAAAAAGGCCTCTCCCCCAAATCCTGATAATTGCCCTGGCGACTCAGATCCTCGGGCTATTGATAAGGGTCATCGGCCCATTGTTAAGCAGAAATGGTGTTAAGCCAGGCGGGGCCCTCAGAGTCTGAGGGGGGGAGGGGACTTTAGGCCAAAGGTCTTTCTTTTCACGCTTTAAGAAACATTAACCAAGCCTGTTTCCCTTTACTCGCTTAATAGGCAAATCAATAATAGAAATTAATAGATGTATGATTTAAATAACGAGTTTGAACCTTGTCTAGGGACTGAGGTGGCACTTCAGCAGGAAACCCAGGACCCCACCCTGACTGAGTCTGGAAGGAAAATGCTCCATGGAACGAACCCCAGTAGGCAGGGACTGAGCCCCTCCTCAGCAGGGAGCAGATACGGAAGAAGAGACCTCCCGTCCCTCAGCATCCACACTAATAAGGGGGTTCATGGCTCTTAGAAAAGAGCTAGGCAGGAAACTTAGTTAGGGCGTTTCGGGTCGGCCTGCAAAGATACCGAGGTCATCCTATCCTATACGGGGTCTGCCCTAATCCACCCAGAATTATGCAAGCCAGAGGGCATTTTTTAAAACTCACACAAAGAAACCAGTAGGCAGAGAGTTAGGTACCAGTTTAAGCCAGTCACTCGCACCTGCACCATGAAGACAAGACCTCAACGACCTTCGACTCACCTGAGCCTCATTATATCATCATTATAATATGATGCATATGCCCGGGCGTTCATTAACGTCATGATAAGAGACCGAATTCTGGGACCGAACATGCCCAGAACGCAAAATGATGAATCACCGAGTCCCGTCCATCTTAGCTGTCAATCAAGGAAGTCCGGCCCCCTGAGAAAAGTGACCGCCCACGGCAAACAGGGATCAGAACCCCCAAGGCTTTGTCCGCAGGCGAGGCCTGCTCAGGCCCGCGGCCACGTCTGGAAGCGTAATTTCCCTCCTCATAAAGCTTTTCTTTACTTATTTCGCCGTCTTGCTCATTTCTTCGATCCAGACATGGAGAACCTGGACCACAGGCCGGGAGAGGCCCCCGCTCTCCGGGGCCCGATTCACGTGTGTCTCGAGCTGCAGACACTGCCCCAGATCTTGCCCCCAGACCTTGCCCCAAGGAGGGCACACACAAATGACATGCTTTGAGAACAAGGCATCCAGTAATGTACAGAAAGCCGGCACCACAGACCGTCTGGGGACCAATGAACCTACGTGCAATACCCTACGCGCAGCTACGTAGGGATGATGCGTAGGCGGCTGTGGGTACCAGCTCCGGGGCCCCTCATGCCGTCCCCCTGGGACTGAAAAGTTTGTCCCTCTCTGGTTCCTCAAGAAATTAAAACCAGGTGTGTCGTATTGTTGTGGTGCGATCAAATTTAAGACCCACGGAGCCAATCGAGATTCATTATGAGCCTTTATTAGCTGGCCGGCGACTGACTCTCCCCACTAGGGAATCAGCCCCCGAGCCTCCAGAAGGAATAGCTTAAAGAGCCCCCAAACCCCCTCCAGCCAGCAAGCAGGTTTCCAGAAGCAGAGGCTGGCCATTAACATACCTTCACACAGGATAAGGACACCCTTAACATGAGCATATCTTTGCACGGAATATCTCCTAGAACTGCGTCCCGTTTAACATGGAACAAGGGAAGCAGAAGTTGGCCATCGGAAAATTTTAACAGTATGATCCCACAACCCCCCTCGTGGGTACACGGCTGAAAGATCTGGAAGAGATAGATCGAACCTTCTGTTCTTTGCAGCGTGACTCAGGTTGCATGAGACGTGGAAATGCCCGAGCGCCCACCGAGGGGTGGACGGACCGCGGAGGGGTGCGGTGTCCGTGTGTGTGTGTGTGTGTGTGTGTGTGTGTGCGCACGCACGTGTGACAGAGCATTAGTGAACCGTGAATGAGGGAAGTCCTGCCGCCGGTCACAGCCCGGAGGGAGCTGGAAGACCTTCTGCTACGTGAAATAACGAAGGCCAAGAAACACAGATGCTGTGGCCTTCCGCTTACGCGCGGAGTCGGAAACACACCGATTCTTCGCCGCAGACAAGGGAAGGCTGGTCGCCCAGGGCCGGCAGACGGAGCCTTGGGGAGTGAGCCGCCAAGATCCGCGTGAGGCATGGGCTCACCGTCACCGTACGCACATCTCATGTGACGCGGCGTTCTCCCTGGAATTAAAAACGAACAGATAGTGTCATTTCCGGGTCCCGTGCACCTGTGCCGGGTTTTGTCGATCTGCCTCTCCACCAGCTGAGAGTCTTCTTGGGTGCACCTGCACCCCACATCCCAGCCCACTGGTCCCTAGGACGCCCGCCCACCGTATGCGAGGCAGCCCTGGCTAGCGGCAAGGCGTGGTCCGTGCTCTGAGTCACTGTAGGTGGCCGGCCCCGCCTGGCCGTCTCCGCTGTGGACAGCTCCGTCCTGACCGCCCCTGACCGCCCCTGCCCACCTCAAGGACACTCCGGCTCCCACGTGTTGATCCGTGCGTGGCTGGCCAGCCAACTTGCGTGGGTCCTTACCACGGTCCCTGTGTAGGGATGACCAGGCGTGTGAAACTGCCCGTCATGTTGCAGTCGGGGCAGAGCCCGTGGGGGCACCAAGGATCGCTGCTTCCTGGGTACAGCCTGGGCGTCCCGTGTCTCTGCAGGAGAACCCAGCAGCACTACCACGGGGGCACCCCTCACCCCAAAACAGCTCCATGCCTCTTCACCCGCTCTCCCTCCGCCAGCGCCCCAGGGCGGGAGTGGGGAGGCCTTCGCGTGCGCTCATGGCCAACTCGCTCTGGATAACGAATAAACAGCAAGCGCCCAGCAGCGCGCAGTGGCCGGAGGAGGCGCCCCAGAGCCCCAGTTCGCAGCCTTTGTGTGGGATGTGGGGGGAGCGGGGGAATCGGCGTCAGGGGGCGAAGCTGGGAACATCCAGGGTTCACTCGCTACGCCGTTTTGGGGATCCCTCTGCGGTACAGAGAATGTGAAAGGGACGCCGCCTGCGCGTCCTGGGGCCTCCGTTTCTCCCCGTTCCCAGAAGCGCCCACTTGCCACTTCCCCGCTGCGCCTGTCTGAGCCCGACACCCCGCGTCCGGGCTGCTGCGCGTGCAGGCGTCCTCACGCCGCCGCAGGCCGCACCTGGCGCCGCGGCGCACCTGTGCGCACCTGTGCGCACCTGCCGCCTACCCGGCGGGTTCCCGCGGCCGGCTGGGGCGCGAGAGAGAAGCTGGGGGCCCCTCGACCGCAGGGAGCCGAGGGATTTAGGTCCTCAAGAGCGGCCGTCCTCGCGGGGGGCGCTCCCGCGGCGCCCCGCAGGCGCAGACCCGGGCTGGGGGGGAAGCCGCCTGCCCCTTCCCGCCGCCCCTCCCCGCGCGTTTGCTCGGCCAGAGAAGCGGCGCCTGAGCCAGGCGCCCGTGCCGGGAAGGCGCAGCGCTGACCGGTTCTGGGGCCCCGGGGGGCCGCGCCCCGCCCCCGGCGCCTGCGGGGTCGCGTCGCGTCTTCTAGGGCCAGGCGCGCCCCGCCTGTGCGCCCAGGGGCGCCGCGCGCTCTGCGTCGGGAAGAGGCTCGCGCGGCCGGGTTCACTGTGTCCGGGGCGCGTCTTCAGAAGGGGTCAGCTCGAGAGGGGACCGGGGTCCCCGCGGGGTGCGCGCGTTCCCCAAGCCCCGCGCTCTCCGGGCGCGCTGCGCGAAAGCCCAGGCAGATCGCATTGCGTCCGCGGGGCTGCGGCTTTGTCGCGGGGGGTCCCCGGGGAGGCGCGAGGCGCCGGCCCCTCCCCGCGCCGGGCGCTCTGGACCTTCTCGGCTTTCAGCGTCTGCAGCGACGTCCCGCCCAGGCGCCGCGGCGCACTGGATTCGGCCTCGGGGAGAAAAGCCCGGGCTGAGCGGGGCCGGGCAGAAGGACGCGCCCGGGGGGCCCGGCCCGAGGGCTGCGGTTCCTGCCCCAAACGCGCGGCGCCCCCGGACTCCGGGCGCACGGGGACCCCTCGCTGCGCGCTCGTCCCCCCTACACCCCGCCCTCGCCCCCAGCCCACCTTAGAACCGTCGCCCTGAACCACCTTGGGCTCTTCACGCGCCCCCCCCCCCCCCCGGCTCCCGAGAGAAGCATAAAGGGCACGGATGCGCGCCAAGGGCCTTCGCCAAATCGGCAGCCTCTGGGGCGCACAGGAAAGCGCCTCGGGGAGGCGACTCAGGCGGAGCGAGCCGTGCACGCCGGGTCCTCCCGCCCCCGCTCCCCCGTGACTTCGGGGCCAAGCGCCTCGACTTCGATTGCTCCAACAAGAAAGTGCCTTTCTGTCCGGCCTAATGTGTCTTCGTGCTCGCAGCGTGTTTTAAAATCAGCCTCATCCTGGAAGATGAATCCTGCTTAAGAGCCTTGCTTCCATTGAGCTCTGCATTGAGCGGGATCCTTTTATTATTATTATTATTATTATTATTATTATTTATTATTATTTGTAATGCATGCATTCTTTATTCACTAAAACAGTCTGCTGCGGCGATATGCAAAACCTTTTTTTCCCCAACGTTTTTCAAGTATAACTGATAAAAAAAAAATTGCATTTGAAGCATGGATTGCAGTGACTTGCTGTATGCGCACAGTGTGAAATATTCTCACCTTCCTGCCGAGCGCCATAACCATCCGCACAGCCATTCATTCTTTCTGCTTTTGGGGATGAGAACATTTAACTTTTAGCCTCTTAGCAAACTTCAGTGACATGATCCAGTCAGTGCTATTGCCTATAATGTAATGTTTTAAATATGATTTTTTTTGTAATTGTGTGAACACAAGGACTCCCTCTCAGACCCGACAGGCGAGATGAAACTCTTACCGCCTCTGTCCGCTGCAGCCGACAAGTGCGTCACGCCCTAAGATGCTACGGAGTGAATGATCATCACGGGTCACGGGGACGCCCCTCGCCGAGAGAGGGCCGGAGGGGGCCTCGCCCTGGGGAAAACGCCACCCGGCACCAGACTCCCGGGCGGGGAGCATCCACCGCCTTTGCCTTCCTCACGGCACAGGACCTAGTGGGGACGGTCACACGGGGCCGGTGTTCGCGATGCCACCGAGTGTGCACCCGGAAACGTCTAAAATGGGGAACCATGTGGTACGCATAGCCTCACGTTAGAGAAAGCCTATAAGGGCGTTTTCATTAAAAAAAAAAATGGATTGCTGTGGAATGCTACTCAGCCGTCAAGAAGGAGGCGTTTCCTGACGCTAAGATCTGCTTGGAAGTCGAGAAAATCGTGCCGAGTGCGGGCGGGCGGAGAAAGCCAGAGGGTTCCTTCTACGTCACAGCCGTGAAAATGGCACAGGAGCGACTGACCACAGAGAGCCGGGGGGTCCGAGGCAGTCGGGCTTTCAGGCGAGGGGAGGTCGAGTCGCAAAGGGTCGGGCGAACGGGGCACTTCAGGGAGCCCCTGGGTGAGCTGGCGATTCAAGGAGTCCGTGCACGTGACCCCATTTCACACGAGGACACACACGTGCCCACGCGCACACACAAACACACATACACGTGCACACACACACACACACACACACACGAGTCCCTGTCGAAACCGGAGGAAAGGACACAGTGCCATTAATTAATATTCTGTCCCAGGCTCGTTTGCTTTCGGCAGCGTGCTCTGGTTTCGTGCTGGACACCCGGCCGGGCGCACACGCGGCTTCGCACGGGGCTCACGCTGGCATCGGCCTGCCCATGCCTGACTGAGCCCCGCGGCGTCTCTCTTAAAAGACGTGGTTGGGTCGGCACCGGGGCGTTCTCGCCTTGGGCCCGCGGCCGGCCGCACGAGGATCCGTGCCCGCTCGAGGCGCGTGTGACACGAACTTCCTCCGTGTGGCCCATCGCACGCTCCCGGACGCGAGACGGCACCTCGGCGCGACGTTTGCGGACGCCCACGAAAATGCAAAATAAATGCAAAATTAAAAAATACGCGTGGCGCCAAGTCGACCCGCGAAAAGTCGGCGTTTACCGTAGCAGCGGAAACAAGACGGAGCGGCCCTCGCAGAAGCTCAGGCGGGAGGGTGCCCAAAGTGGCAGCTGAAAACTTTCCTCCCCTGTGACCACCCACGAAGACCCCCAAGGGCCCCAGCATTGGCTCGGCTGACAAAGGCCTCATAGGGCGAAGTCAGGTTTGCTCACAGAAGAATGACGCACTGCGCCTCGGAGGACCCAGTGAGCCTTGGCCCCTGGGCGTCAGAGGCTCCTGCATCTCCTCCGCCAGAATGCTCGTGGCCCTGGGACATGCTGTCCCTGGCCCGACGGGGCAGAGGGTGGCTACGCCCGCCCCGGATCTCAGAAGGGCGGGAGCTTCTCCTTTGGGACGCGGGCTGTGTCAGCCTCCACGGAGAAACGTCCTCTGCTTTGAGGTCCCCCTCCCGCCCCGCCCCGTGCCGCCAGGAGCCACAGGGACAGGGACCAAGGTCCTCGGCAGCCGTGGCGCAGGCACCAGCCTCCGCTCAGCACCCGCTGGTCAGGCCGGCGCCCGGGGCCGTGTGGGGGCTCAGCCCTCGGCCTCACTCGAGGAGCCCCTGCCCCAGGGGACGGCTCTGCGGGCAGCATCCCCCGCAGATGGCCAAAGGCCCCTGTGCACGGCTCCCCGTCAGCTCCTCCCTCTCTGCCTGAGGCACACCCTCCTCCTCGGGGACAGTTACCTTGACTACAGGCTGTTTCCACAGTCCCCAGGCGCCGTGCGGCCACCTCCGCCCGAGGCGACTCTCCCAAGAACCTAAGGCGCAAAGCGGGGTGTCTCGGGCGCCCCGGAATCGCTGCATGCGCTTCACCCGCCGCCCCGGGCTCTGCGCTGTTTCTAAACCCCGCCCGCCCCCGCCCGCGCCCGCGTTTGGGGGTCCCCTGCGTTTCTGCCCAGCGGGTGGCGCTGGGGCGCATTTCGCGTTGATTCTAACATTCGTGTCTCGGCGTCGCGACCCACGTTTGTTCCTTCGTTGGAGATTCCCCGCAGGTGGGAGGGGCAAAGAGCGGCCGGACCGTGTCCCTCGGCCTGTCCCCTGTGGGGGGAGCGCCCCACGGGGTGTCCGTGGGAGCGACTGCTCAGCAAGCAGAGCCGCCCGCTGCACACACCGCGGGACGGCCGCGCAGAGGGGCGTGAGGGCGGCAGCCGCCACGCAGGGACTTGCGAGCAGAGCCGCCCCGTGGGTCCCTAGCACGGGGCGAGCGGCGAGCCCATTGCTGCGTGCGTGACGTGCGTCCCCAAGGGGCAAAGCTCGGCTTCTCCCCGCGGGCGCCCGGCGCTGCCGCGCTCGGAAACTCATGCTGCGACACAGACCGCCCGGCGGCTCCGCGGGGAACGGACGCTCTGGCTCGCCAGCTCCGCGGCCCGTTCCGGAACGTCCTGGCGATCTGCGGGACACCCCGGCTTCCCAAGGAAGACGGACGATGACGCCCGAAGCCGGGTCGCTAAGGACAGCCCGGGCTCCTTCCCCCGTCGCGGACGGGACGGCCAAGAGGCGAGCTCCTCGCGAGCGTGTGAGCGTGCTCACGAAGCCATCGGCTTGCGTCCCCGTGGAGGACGTCTCGGCGCGACACATGGCCTGGCGCGAACATCACTGTCAGGCGTCTGTCTCCGATGCGGCACCATGACAGGGGAGAATCGCACAATTCACCCCGAACTTAGCGACGGAGCCTTCCTGGCCGCGCTGGTGATGTGACTCGAAGCCTCCAGGGACGGGCTCCTCCTTCCTATGTCCTTGGGGGCGCGCGGGAGGCGGTACGGACGGACGGCGTCTCCTGGGAACTGTCCGCATCCTTGCAAACGCCCCGCTCGCTCTGGAAACGGCGAGGGAGACCGAGCCCCGCGCGGGGTGCGGTTGGCGGCCAGGGGGGCCGCTCCTCTCCGTAGTGAGCGTCGGAGGCCCTGTAGCCGCAGAGGAGCAGCATCCGTCGGGCTGCGGCGTGTGCGGCCCTGAGGGGGACGCCTTTCGGGGCGCGGGAGGGCCGTCCAGGAGGGGACCGGCGACCCCTTTGCGCAGCGAGCGACCCCCGCGTGGCCAGGCCTCGCCCTCGCCGGTTCTCTCGCGGTGGGTTTCCGGGCGCGATGGGGCCGGGGCCTCCACTCGGTGGCCCCACAAGGATGTCGATACGGTGCTGGCCAGAGCCACACTGTCCCCTGAGCCTCAGACCCGCTGTCAAGCCCACTGGCAACGAGGCAGGACTCATTTTCTTGCGGTTGTAGGTCCGAAACCGTCAGCTCCCAGAGGCGGCTTGCCATCCCCCGCCAGGTGACCCTCTTCAAGGACCGAAGGAGACGTCTTTGCCGCTCCAGGGAATCCCCGCCTCCTCCCGAGCGGCGCCTCTGCCAAAGGGCTCACCTGATTAGGCCAGGCCCACCGGGGGGGGTCAGCGCTGCCGATCAACGAAACGCCACCTGATTTGAGACCGTCGCCGCGCCCTGTGACATTCCTTTGCTGGTTACGGCGACCGAGCCGCAGGTGTGGCGTGGGAGCCGCTCACGGTCCGGCTCACATCCCGGAAGAGATTCTACGAGACGGGGAGTCCCCCGGTCTGCCACGATGGCGCTTGGTTATCACGCTTCCACTGCCTAGCTTTTAAGAGGGGAGAGTCGGATGCCGAGCCTTTTTTAAAATATCCCCAAAAACAAAATACGAAAGGGAAAAAAATCCCGTGGGCGTGACGTGTGGACCATCCCGCGATCCCTCGAGCTGGGTCCCCGGGGAGGGCGCCTCTAGGTTAGAACAAAGACTCGGGTCTGCTCCCCCAGCTCCTCTCTCTCCGTCTCAAATCGTTTCCTTTTTCTCTCTCAAGAACGAAAAGAAGTCTGACGTGAGCGGCTTTCGAGAGCCGGAACCGAGACCCCGCCGCGCGCCCTGGGGTCGTGGGCTCCCCTTGCCCTGTGCCCTGTTCGGTGGTGGCTCCGAACCGCGTCGGGATGGAGATGAGGCGGTGGCTCCAGAACCCCAGCCGGCGAGGCCAAGACAATGGCCCCTCGGGCGGTCGCCGGGTGGCACACGGCAAAGTCCCCGCGACGTCCTCTGAGCGTCTTTCCTCCCAGAGAAAGGTAGAAACGCGCTAAGGGCCACCCTCGCCCCCACAGGACCCTCCCGAGGCTGGGCTTGCGATGTCGGTTTGCCGAAGAAGGAAGCAACCGAGCCCGGAGTGCAGCACGAGCCGCCCGCGCCGGGACCCCACCACCGCCGCCCGCACCCCGACGCACGGCCTCAGGCTCTGCCGCGCTCCCCCGCCCCGGCAGCTTTCCCGCGGCGCCGACACCCTCACCCTTCCGCCTCCCGGGGGGCCTCCGGACCCCTCCTCAGCTCGGACCTTCCCAGAAGGCACCTGATGCTTTCACTTCCTGTCACAGTTGCTTGGTCTCAAAAAATAGATGCTCTCGCTGACATCTTCGAAACCGGCCGTCCCCACTCTGCTCCTTTGTGGACGAAAGACTCGGCCTGGAGTTCAGTCGCACCTGCTCGGGGCCTGAATTTTCGCGTGGCTCGACTTCGGGGTTTCTTTACTTTTGCTTTGAGAATGGCTTTTCGGCCACTCCCAGCGAGATCGCGTCCGCCTAGGTCCAAAATCTTGTTCTTATTAACTATTTTGGAATGTCGTGGTCTGATGTAGCCGAAACATGTGCACCCAAGGGACATATCTTTATAAGTTGGAATAGTTTGTCTTCACGTTGTCGAGTATTTAGTTCTGTAATTTGACGCAATGTTTCATTTGCACTGTTTTAAATTCCACATTCTTTTGACTTGCCCGTAGCTCCTGAATTATTTAAAATGCTATAAAGCTGAGTGTATCTGAAGTGAGCATTTCTCTGGTCTCTCTCTTTTTTTTTTTTTTTTCCGCCCTGTGTCTTCAGAGAAAAGTCGTTTACTTTTGCAAATAGTACAGTTTTCAAGTTTAATGGGGATTGCAATTATGTCTTTGGACTTCCATGACAAATTAATACACACTCTGTGTGTGTGTGTTTGTGTCTTTTCAAATCTTTAGTGTTAGCAAAGACACACAGAAATTATTTCCAATCTCACACCTAAATAAGTGTTAGCACCAATCGAGCTATGGAATCTTTAACTGTCTCCTAGCTAATCCAGTGGAAAACGGACTTTAGAACCAGACCTGCCTGTGTTCAAATCCTGGTTCTTTGGCTTGGCCACTGTGTTCTTTAGTGACCCCGTGGTCTTTTCCTGTAAATAATAACATAGATCTCACGGGGTTGTATTTATCAAGGGAGACGATACATACATGGAAAGTGTTTGGAATAGCACAGGACACATTGTAGGCGCTCAGCGAATGGGAATTGTTTTATATGTAAAAAACAGAAAAAGTTAATACAAACATTGATAACTCACAAAAAAATAATTTAAAAAAAGCTCACAGTCAGGGTGTCGCGAGGCTCCTCCCGAAGGCTCACGGGGGACGAGTAGCCTTCCTCGTCGCCCGCGGCTTCTCGTGGGGCCGGCGGTCCTCGGCGTGCAGGGCTCTCTCTGCACGTGGCACACAGTGCCGCCAGCCACGGCACGGAAAGCCAGTTGCCTCCGCCCCGATCGCGTCTGCGGAGGCTCCGTTTGCGAGCCGGGCCCCAGGCACGGCGCCGGAAACGGAGGTTCGGATGCTGTATATGTTTGAGGAAACGCGGTTCGGGCCACCGAGGAGCCGCCACCGTCTGTTGGTTTAGGCGGAAAACATGCGAAAGCTTGTCACAGGAAAATGCCGTGACTCTCGGGGAGAGAAACCCGTGGGCAAGAGAGGAACGGACCAGGGGGTTCGGAGCAAAGCTTGCGTTTCACGTCTCAGCGCGAGGGGAATCTGTGCCCGCTCCCGGGGAGACGCCGCCCTCCCCAAGTCCCTTCTGGGCATCTGCGCGCCTCCCGACAGAGCGGAGAGCTGAACGCCAGCCCTGACGACCCCCTCCCTCTGACGACCCCATGCCCCCCCTCCCAGCACTGTCCCCCACCTTTCTGCGCCCCGTCCTTGCCCACCTCATTCCCCCAACCCGCTCCCTTTCCTTGTCTGCCTTCCCGCAGGCCACCTCTAATGTCTGAGCTGCAGGTTCAGTTGTTTAACCTCAAGGACCTTGATGAGAAGAGAGAGAGACTCCCCACCGGCCCCTGCCGGAGACTTCCGTACCCGGCTGCCGAAGGATCGCAGAGACACACCACGTGCGTGTGTGTAGAACAACTGCCGAGCTGGGAGGCTTCGGACAGACGGCGCCCAGCGAGCGCCGTGCACCTGGCCGTGCACCTGTTGGCTGTCGCCGTGACCGTCAAGGACAGGAAGCTTACGATGACGATGCCGCCCCCGCCCCCCGCCCCGCACGCCGCAGAGAAAACTCAGGGCGTCGCTCGCCTTTGGAGCGGCCCCTCCTCCGGAAAGCGTCTGGTCCTGTAGACTTTCCCAACGTCCCTCCATGCCGCTCGGTGAGCTCCCTCCTTCCCGGCTCCAGGACCCATCCCCCCCACGCTCTCCGCCCCGTGAGGTCTTTCCCCGAATCCGAGGGAAGTCCTCTAGAGCGACAAACCCCGAGGTGTCTCCGAACGATGGTCCCGGGGGAAATCGAGGTAAACTCCTACCTGGGCGGGTCCTGGGGGGTCGTCAAGGCCTGGGACGAACACGTGTTGGTCACGGCGACTGGCGGTTTCGCTGCGTGAAGCTCGTCCTCACACCTGTTTCTGTGCACGCTGCGCAGCCCAAGGTCACCCCGCTCGACGGTGCGTCTCCGGGGAGACAGCAGAGTCTCGTCGGTCTTGTAATCCAGCTCCACCTGCTGCCCCCCGGCTCCTGTGGCCTCCTCCTGTCCCCAATGTAATCTCAAATGCACGGCAGAAACTATAAACTCTCATTCTCCAGAGCCCTTGAAATCGCGAGGAAACTCTTAACAAAAACTCTCTGCATGTTTGGACACTGTTTTGTTTTGTTTTGTTTTGTTTTGTTTTGTTTTGTTTTACATTGACAGTAGTTTCTCTACTTATAGCCTGAGTGACGATGAGTCTCGGAAGGTCAGACACCCCTGAGAGTCCCCGGCACCTTGGGGAAAAGCGAATCCCCACCCTCAGATTCCTTTCCTGTGTCTTATTTCTAGTGCGAGTGTGTTTTACAGTTGACGGTTCCTTGGGACTTGCCAAAATCCGAACGCACTGAAAAAGAAGGATTATGGAAACTATGTGATGCCCAAGGAATTTTTCATTCCTCTTAGGACCTGCACGCTCCATTCTGCTACTGTGTTTAAAGAAAATCATCTAAATTCCTGGAAGAAAAAAATAATTCTAAAAAATGTTATTTGGGTCGAGGTTCAAAAGCCGTGAGGTCTGAGTTGCTTCGAGATTTGGCAAAATCCATCTTCCTTGTTGATCCGAATTTCTCATGTGTTCAGTTACTTTTGTCAAACTATTTTTAGACGCGAACGACAGACAAGCCGTGTGAGGATGTGTCGACGTGTTTCTGTTGCGACTCGAGTCCTATCTGTTGCGAACGGAAAATGAAGTCCTAAATTGTAAATGTTTGATGTCTCTCTTTCAATTGAAATGAAAGCTATTGGTTAATCAAAAAAAACAAAACCAAAATAAAACAAAACAAAACGAATCATTCAATTCGCAATATGTGAGGATTACACACAAAATTCTCTGCGACATTTTTCGGCCCGTCTTTTGTGGAAAAACACTGACTAAGGTGCAGTAACCTCAGCTTTAGCTGGTTTTTTTTTTTTTTTTAATGTAGCCTCTTCTGCTTTGTTTTATCACCGCCTTGTGGTTTTCCTTTGTTCATTTCAAAACAGAAAAAAAAAAACGGACTCCAAGGGAGCACAAAGTGGTATCAAAAAACTCTTCGGAGTTTACACAGAACGGCGGGGTTTTCCCCAGGGACGATTTCAAATCCCTGAGAGCTGCAGGCATAGAAGCTGCCTTAATCAACTAGAGAAGGGGCCGTTGAATATTTGGGGGGAGGCGAGCCCCCCCCATCTCCTTTGAAAATGTCTCTCTGTCGTTACAGCAGGAAACGGCCACCACTTGTGCCAATATGCGAATGCGGGGTGTGGCTGCGTTCCAATAAAACTTTATTTACAAAAGCGAACAGTGGGCCAGATGGGGCCGGGCGGGGGTCGGGGGGGAGCTCGCTCCGCTGACCCCCGCCACGGAGCGCCGCCCGTTATTTCTAGCAGCTTACGCGAGGCTTACGGTAAACGTAGCTGGATTCTCAGGCCGGAAGGTTCCGGAGACTCTCGGGCGGGGCTGGTCTTCCTGCGGTATCTGCTTTACTAACCACGTTCTTCCCCCCAGAGCGTTTCGGAGACAACACCCTCCTCTGCTCTTATCAGCAACTGAAATTCCAGCCCTAAGTGTTTTTGCTTCGGGCAATTACAGTAAATCCCGTCCGGGGCCGGCGCCTGGGCCTGGCCTCCGCGTCTTAAAGGGCCCGCGAGGTCTGAGGCGCCGTGCCATGCGGGGGGACGTGGCTGTCCCCGCCGCGCCGGCCGGGCCCCTGCATCTTCCCGGGCACGGGGCTCTGTGCTGTTCCCTGTACAACTCGGGCGTCTGTCCACTTCTTTCTTATTGTTTTTTCTCTATAATAAAGAGAATATTGGAGTCTGTGTTTTTTAGGAGAAAAAGCGCGTTACATTGGGGTGTGCACCCGGGCTTGGAGGTGCGGTGAGCAGGTGAAAACACACGATGACCGGACAACCCGTTTCGGCGCTGTTGAGGGGCTCAGCCCCGGCCAGCGCCTCGCCTCGGAGCCGGGCTTGTGCTCACGGCCGAGCCCGGCCCGGCCCGGCCCGGCCTCCGCCTGCCCCGGCTCGTGGGCAGCCTCGGCACCGAGCGGTGCCTCCGGCAACGCCCCCTGCTCTCCGCGAACCTGGCCGGGGGCGGCCCTACTATGTGACACCTCTCCGGCCGCCCCGACGTCTCTCCCCTGAGTCCCCGAGACTTGACCTTAAGCCCCCAGGTCTCGGGCGATACGGCGGCCACTGAACGGGTCCCCTCTCTACGGCGCCCCCCGTCTCCGAATCCCTGGGCCGCGTGACAGTTAGGCCCACCCCAGGCTTCAGCGCTGGACGCGAATCTGTGGCCTCGGCGCGTGGCCCGGGGAGGCCACGTGCGTCAGACTCAGGCACGTGCGGGTCTCTTTGCCCTTCGGAGGCAGCGCTGTGCCTGACGATGCGGCACTCGGAGGTGGGGAGGGCTGTCCACACCGGCCCACACCTCGGGGACACACAGGAGACAGTCGGACAGACGGTGGGCGAGACCGGAAAGGGAGAGGCGGCGAGCCGGGAAGCCTCTCGGCAGGGCAGACAGAGCCCCTCGAGGCGGCAGCTGACGGCTCCGCTTCCCGGACGGCTCGGGGGGCCCCGCCTGCAGAACCCAGACGGCAGGCGAGGTCGGGCGGGGGGCCCAGGGGAAGCCGTGGCGACAGCTTCGGCTGGACGGACCGCGCCAGGACGTCGGCCGGGGTCGCCCGCGCCTTTCTGCACTTCCCCGTGTGTGGGTCCCGCTTGGGGGACGGTCCCCGGCGACGTTAACCTGACCTGTTCCATGCACGTCCCAGGCCACGATCCGAAGCCGACGCAGGCTGTGGCGGTAAGAAATGTAAAAAAAAAAAAAAAACAGACAGAGATGGGTCAGCACGAGGGGTCAGTCTGACTCCCGTTTCTGCAAAAAAAAAAATCCCCACGGAAATAAAAATTGTGGAAGTGTGAAAATCCGTGTCAGTAAGAAGATAGCAGGTTCCCAAAACTAAAAAATTTAAAAAAAAAAAATGAAAATGAACTGTTTTCTCGGAGACAGAAAGAGGAAGTCAAGTCGAGAAGCACTGTGTTCACGTTTTTTTTTTTCATGTTCAAAGTTGTAAAACATTTAAACCCCCGTTCAGTACACATCTCATTGTCCACATGCCACATGTTAGGGAGCCTGGTTCTCTCCTGCCCGGCAAATAAAGCAAAACCCAAAACGCTCCCGAGACGCGGCCGATCTCGACCCCAGAACGCCCCGGGCCTCGCAGGATTCCGCCCGTGGAGGAACTCAGACACGGTGAGTCCCTTCGACCCCAAAGCCAAGTCCCGCAATTGCCCGGAACCCGCGCACACAGCCGGCCTCGCGAGGCCCGCGCCTTTCCGGCCACTCCGGTCCGGGGCCCGCGCTGCAGACCGAATACGTCCGTCGAGACAGGCGCAGAGCGGCCTTCGCGCCGGCGCTGGACTCCGGCAACGGTCGCCCCGACCGCGGGAGCCGCGGACGGCACCGCTGAGTCCCGGGCGTGGGCTGAGGACCACGTGCCTTTCTCCAGCTGGCTTCCGGCGGGTTCCCGGGGCCCCTCCCAGCCCGACTGCTCCCCGGGCCCTGTGTGTGTGCACGCGTGTGCGTGTGCGTGTGTGCAAGTGTGTGTGTGCGTGTGCATGTGTGCGCGTGTGTGCGCGCATCCCACAGACCTGTGATTCCCACAGGACGCCCACGGGACCGGGAGAACCTGGGGTCCGATGACGGCAAGGGGCCCCTCAGCTCTCCCGCGGAGACCGCGTGACGCCCGCCCCCGTCATGTGACCCGCAGCGTCCTCTTCCCAGGACCCCGACGGCAGGTCTGGAAGGCTTCCACGGCGCGCACACGCAGCGGCGGCTCCGCGCTCGGCCCGGGGACCCAGGGCCGTCGGATTCGGGTCGGCCAGGGGCTCCTGCTGCCGGCCCGTCTTCTCCCCGGGGCCACGTCGCTGTGCTCATCAGGCAGGTGGCCCTGCCATCGTCCCCCGCTCTGCTGGGCGCATACTCGCTGCTCTCTTCAGCCGGCTGCCCTCTGGATGAGCCCTCGGGGCGTGTGTGGCCGAGCAGCGTGGCTCGCTGCCTGACCAGGGACTCTGGCGTCCAGCCAGCCGCTGGGCCCGGATGCGCCGAGCCAAGCCCGCGGCTCAGAGGTTGGGGACAAGGTCACGGGCTGGGAAGGACGTAGGGCAGGTCGGGTGTCCCCCCGGTGGTGGTGGCATGGATACGTGACCAGAGGGGCATTCAGGCCCCTCTGGACCGAGCCTCCCTTTCGGAATAACCATGGTGCATGCGGCTTGAGGAGAAGAATCGAATGGAATATTTCCGGCGAACACACTTCTCCTTCCCGCCGGCGTCCGGCTCCTCCCCGCTACAATGACTCTCTTGCGAATATGTATCCTTACAGAGTGAGTTACGTGTTAACCGCTACCCTGTAAGCGATTTGCTAAGGCACCTGCCCACCAGGTAAGTTTTCTCGATCTCTGTCTTCCCTCTACCTATTTACCAACTGCGAGGGAGGGACCCGGGAGCCCCGCCATAGCTCATCCGTGCTTAAAGGTCACAGTAAGAAGTTGCATTTTAGGGGCAAATCCATAGAGGCGGAGCACAGGTCAGTGCTTGCGGGTGGCTGAAGGAATAGTGAACGGGGAGCCACTACGTAAGGGGTGCGAAGTCTTCGTTTGGGGCGATAAGAATGTTCTGGAACTAGACAGAGAAGATGGATGCTCGGTGTTCCATCTCAACACCACCGACTTGCACGTGTTTTCTGAATTTCACTTTGATGAAAGAAATAAGCCAAGAAATTGCTCTCCCACGCCGTGTCTCGCCTGGGGCTACGATCCAGGAGGTCGCACGCAGAAAGCCATCGACGAGTTGCTTTGGCACATTTGTCCCGGCCGCGTTCACGACTCCCGGGGAGCTGCGCTGTGCCCGGGGAAGGTGGCAGCCCCCAGCGACAGGCCCGCACACCACGGGGCTTGCGGCGTCGCCGAGGTCTCTGTGTACCGAGCCGGCAGCAAGCGTCGACCCGGGCCGAAGCGCCCTGCGTCCGGCCGAGCGAGACGCCCTGTCCCGTGCCAGCAGGTGCCGTGGTAGGAGCGGGCCCAGACCCCGGGGGACGGTGTCTCTGCCCTGTCGTCCCTGCCGAGCGTGGGGACCTCACCGGCTTACGACCATTATGAAATCGAATAATTCCATTCAGCTGACCAATAACGCTCTTCAACGTCATAGGCACTTCCGCACAGATTATAAATTTTAAAACGAGCCGAAGGGCAACGGAATAGAAATAACAAAAACTGTCTACCATGAACCCGCCCGGTCCCGGCTGATCTCGGAAGCTGAGCAGGGTCGGACCTGGTTAGTACTCGGATGGGAGACCACTTAGGAAGCCCCGGTGCCGCGGGCACAAAAAAATAAAACAAAATAAGGGATTGCAAAGTCCTTGCAATCTGTGAGGTCAACCAAGGGTTGCTTGGCCTAAAAAAAAAATAAAAAAGAGAAGAAGCTATGAAAATGGGTGGGCGCCAGGGGCCGCGGGGTGGGTGAGGGCGTGATCGCGGAGCGCTCGGCGCATGCGGGACGTCGCTTGGCTTCCGTGTGGCGGGCGGCCGTGGCCGCTGGTCCTCGCCCGCGCGTCGGAGCCCGTGGGACGTGCAGCACAAAGCCCGGGGCGTCCTGCAAGCCACGGGCTTCCCTTACTGCTCAGGAAGGGGTCTCGGCTTGCGAAGCCCAACACCAGACGGTAAGAACGGGGGACTCGTGCCCCCCGTGGCAAAGGGCGAACGGCCCGGGGGCAAAGGGCCGCGGTCGGGCCCTCGGCTGGGCAGGGAGAGCGCTCGCTGTGTCTGTCCTCGGCCCGGTATTTGCAGAGTGGCCTCTCTCCATCCTCGGTGGGGACAGTGCGCTCGGCACCAAGTCCGCCTCCGTCACGGCTGGACGGTCACACCATACCCAGGGGTCCCGGGCGAACGGGCCCTCGGGTTCGGAGAGATCAAGACCTGGGCGCCCGTCGAGGTGTTTTGAAGGACAGAAGGAAAATGCTCTTCAGAGCCGTCCGTGACCATCCCGCTATTATCAAAAAAAACCAAAACAGAACATCTTGCCATCTGCTGCAGTCGGGGTGTGCGAGGCTCCGCACAAAGCCACAGGTGCCTCGGGACAAGCAGGAGCCCGAGCCGGGGGGGCCGACAACAGAGATAAACACCCCACGCTTCAGATGGGGAGGAGCCGACAAACCCCACGCCAACAGGATGTGGTGTCTGACTCAGCTCGAAAAAGCGGAAGAAAGCCGGAGACGCCTTCCGTTGAGGACCGGACTCGACGGAGCTGAAGAAGAGCCTGTGATCCTTTTTTTTTTTTATTTTCGGGGAGCCGCCTGATGGGGTGGAGGGCGAGCGACCAGTTCCCTCGCTTCCTTATTTCCGGCCTGTGAAATCGGCGTCAGAGTCTGAGCATTCGCGAGCAGCGACTGGGAACGAAACAAGCCTTTCGACGATCGCTTCCGAATCCCATCGGGTTCCCGCCTGGTCGAGAGATTTTACATTTACCCGCTTGGCTGGTTTAAGAACTCTCGGGTCCCGCCAAATAGCCTACCATGTAGTATTTCGGTGATTTGCTGAGTTTTAGATTATTTCATTAACCCCCGAAAACAATGAAAACCGTGTACGTCTAAAATAAACAACAAATTCCATTTTGCATGACGCTTTTAATCTCGTACCTGTTTTTTTTTTTTTCCTGCAATCGTGTTTTTCTTTCCAAGCTGACATATAAAAATGTCTTCCCTATTACGAATACTCGTCTGGGGATTATCGACTGCAGATACTCTCTCTCCCTGTCTGTCTTGTCTTTTGACTCTTTTATTAGAATCCCGAGGCAAAGAAGTGCCTCGTTTTAATGCAGAATGCATCTTTTTTTTTTCTCCCCCTTCGGGGTTTCTGCTTGTTTCTTGCATAAAAAAAAATTCTGTCCTTCCACGAGGTTGTAAACATAATTGCTCATATTTTCTCATAAAACGTTCAAGGTCTTGCCTTTCATATCCAGCTGGCTAATTTTGATTGATAGGTCTGGGCTGGAGGTACCGTTGGGTCCCGAGGCGTCACCGCTTGTCCGGGCATCACGGTGAGCGGGTGACCTTTCCCCCCAAGGATCGGTCACGCACCAACATGCCTTCCGTGACCATCCCCATTCCCGGGGCACACGTGGCACACCACGCGCTCACGCCGTGGCTTCTTCACAACGAGCTGGGTGCCGGCGGGGACTGTCTCTACCTCGGCTTTCTTCCTCGCATTTATTTTTCGCGATACTGGCTATTTGCAGGGAAGATTTTAAAGTCAGGTTGGCGATCGCCTTGAAAAAATATATATTGCAGGGACTGTGATTAAAATGCGAGAGAGAGAGGGAGAGAGAGAGAGAGAGAGGCAGTCCACATCTTTACGAATCCTTGTGATACTAAAAATTTCAAGCTTCAAATATGATGCGTGTCTTGGATTATACTCTTCGGTTACTTGTGTCTGTCACCAGGAGGTTAAAATTATGTAGTTGTCATCTTTATTCTTGCATTTCTTTTGGTGGAACGATCCTAGTGACCTTATTTTTTCTTTTTTATTACAAGTGGTTTCTCTTTTTCATTTTAATATTTTTATTTTTTAAATTATAGCAGACGTGCTAAATGGTTTATTTTTGTTATCACGTTATTAAATATTTTCGTGCAGATATATTGGAATGAAATTGATCTTTTAAAATGATTCCGTAAATGCCGACTTGTTAAATCTTATTCCACGTTTCACCTAGACGTTGTTTTTTTTGGGAGGGGGGCGGTGAATTTCGTTTATTCACACATAGAAAATTCCACCTGCAGATAATGTGATTCTTCTTTCAAATTCTTGTACATTATTTTTCTTTTTTTTTCTGGTCTAATTGTACAGGCTGGAACTTCTGGGATAATCTCGGCTAGAAATGGTGATAAGAGTTATCTTTGAATTGTTCCTGATTTCTAAAAGGCTGTTTTCTATCGTAGAAAGCCTCCATTGGCTTAAGGAAGCTTTTATGTATTTCTGATTTGTTAAATCACAGAACGATGATGCATTTATCACATTTACTTTCCGCGTTAGTTGATTTAACGAGCATTTGTTTTTATTTTGTTTTGTTCTCTCTCTCCTTGGATCTGTTAATATTTAACGTACCATCATGGGCTCGTGCTGAACCTTATACTCCCGATACGAAGTGAACTTACGGAACGGCTTGTCTCATTTGTTTTCCTTATATTTTGCTTTGAAATGTGGACTTTTTACTCACAGAGAGCGAGGTTGATCTTTAATTTTTTTTCCTATGTTTTCTTTATTTGGTTTTGGAATAAAAATATGGCCGGCCTCTGAAAATCCTTTGGAGATGTTGCCTTTTTTTTTTTTTTTCCTATTGCCTGGAGTCGTTTAGATAATGCTGGAATTTTTGGCGGCCTGGCGAGAGGCCCTGGATCCAGCATTGCCTTGGTGGGAAGATTTAAACCGTGGATGTAATTCGTTAAGTTTCTGCGACACTATTAAGCTCTTACGTACGTTCTTACGTCAATTTTGGTAAAATAAGTGTTCTACAAATATGTCCTCACGTTTACATTTTGAAATGCAGCAGGACGGTTATTGAGAATAGTAGGTCTTCTTTTCTTTATAAACACCCCTGCCCCTGAGGCTCTGTCTCCTTTTCCCTGTTAGTATCATTCCTCGGTACAGTTTGGTTTCTTTTTTTTTTTTTTTCCACTTTACTGGAATTTTGTCCGTTCTCCTACTCCTAATTTATTTAGAGCCTTTTTCATCGTGTGACACATTTAAACTTCAATCCAAGGTGCAGGGGAAGGGAAGCTTCTCATATAAACTTCGTTAACGTTAAAATCAAATTCGCCGGAAGCCGGAGTTACAATGAACGTGATTTCTCTCCGGGTAAATTGCGTTTTAGAACCCCTTCGCGCGTCCACGCGCCTAGCGCGGCTGACGCTGCCTGCGCGGGTCCCGGGCGTGACGCCTTCGTTTCCCGTCGCGGGCCCCGCTGCGGTTTGCTCCCCCCCTGGCTCCCCGTGTGCGGCCGCCCTTCCTTCCCCAATCCCGCGAGCTCCGTGGTCTCTGAGCCCAGCCGCCTGGGCCACCTCTGTCCTCGTCTGGCGCAGGCGCCCAATGCCTCTCGGTGCAGGTTCACCTGGCCCGTGGCCTGCACCCCTCGGCGCCTGGACCGCGGACGTGAGACTCGCAAACGTGTTTTTTTGGGGGAAACCGAGATCGTCCGCGTCCCTATAAGGACCTTGGGGAGAAAAGGCGAAGGTGTGTTTGCCCCACGCGAAGGCCGCCCTCCCCTGCCTCCTCCACGGGGCCCTCGGGAGGAGAGGAGGCTTCGCCCCACGTCGGGAGAGCGTCCTCTCGGGGGACCAGGCGCCCTGAGCCCCGAGCGGGCGGACGCCTCTGCCGTTGGCGGATGACGGACGCGGGCAGGTGGCTCTGTGTCCCCGTGCGGACGAGACGCAGACGCGGTGACTGAGGCCCCGACGTGCGAACGGAGGCGCAGGCCACGTTCCCAGTGGACGGACGGACGTCGCCTTCGAGTTTCGAGTCGCCTCGGGCAAGGACCTCTCCCCGCAAAGATGCGCGCACACGCACACACACGCACATGCACACGCACACACACACACACGCACACACACACGCACATGCGGCTTCCCACGAGCGTCTTCCCTGGGGACGGTGACGGCGAAGCCGCCTGACTCTCGGCCACGCTGGGCCCCGTGCAGCTCAGCCCGTCTCTCATGCCCTGGGGCCCCGTCCCTGCCCGCCCTCGCCGGCCGTGTGTGGCCCGGTCCCCGGCACGGGGCATGCCGCCGCCCTCTGTCTGTGCTCCCGGAGTCCCGCACGGCCCCCCGGGACCCTCACGGCCCCCCGGTCCCCCCACGGCCCCCCAGTCTCCTCACAGCCCCCCGGTCCTCTCACGGCCCCCCAGTCCCCACACGGCCCCCCGCGCCTCCCCAGCTCCTCCGGGTGCCTCGGTCTCCAGAACTCGGCACCCCACTGCCTTCCTCCTCCCCGTGACTCGCTGCCCAGCTCAGCGACGAGGGTCCCCGGGGGCTCCGGACACCGCCCTGCACCTGAGAAACCGGACACTCGGAGCCGGCACCCCCCTGGCTGCCGCCGAGACCCCTTCTCTCCACGCCCCTTCCTGACATAGCCTCCTCCAGCGAGGCCAGGGACAGGCTCCCCCAGGAAGCCCCGGAAACCAAGCGGATGCTCTCCGCTCACAAGCCGCGGAACCGAGATGCGCCCGACAGGTTCGAGCATGCAGAGGCGCGGCCGCCCAGTGCCCACGGCGCGGCTCGCCTGTGGATGGCAGAGGGCTGGCGAGTGGCCGGGCGGGGACGGCAGCCCCGGGATCCCGCCCGAGGCTCACAGTGTGACCTCACGCCCTGCGCACACGCAGCTGCTTTGCGAAGGGGCTGCCCTTCCTCCGACGCCCGCCCTGATCCTGATCGCGGTCCTGGTGGGTCGCCGTGCCTTCCAAAGCGACGCCACAGCACCCCGCGACCTTGGGGCCCCCCATCCCCCTCCCAGGCCTCCTCCTCACGGTCCCCCTCCAAGTGCAAATGCACAAAACCCTGATGGCAAAGTCTGGGGACGTTTCGGGTGTCCCCGGGGCGGGGGTGGGGGAGCACCCGGCATCTGGGGGGCGGAGACCAGGCAGCCGCTCAGCGCCCCTCGCGACAGAGCCGCCAGCCCCGGACGTCAGTGCTGCTGAGGTTGGAAGAGGGAGATTTCAGAAACCGTCAAACGGGACCCATTTGTGGCTGAGCCTCTTGTCCGCCCTTCCCTGTGCCCACGACTCCTGGCTAAGTGCTTGGGTTTCAGATCTTGTCCCCAGATAAAACGTCTCCGCAATTTTCTCCACCACTTGCCAGAGAACAAAGAGCACATTTGAACCGTAAAATGCCTTTTCTAACCGGCCATGTGACAATACTCAGCACTTTAATTCCAAGGCGGGTGCAATTTAAACTTTCTCTTTGGCTCGATTTTTTTCTTTTTTTGGGAAACATTTTAGTCCACTCACACGTTCAAAACACATCTTAGAAAAGGCATTCGGGTTTCCACGTATGTCTTCGTGATACGGATCAGCGTGTCTGGAGTAAGTCTCGGCAGCGTATTTCTCTCTGAGAAAAATAAACAATCGAACCTCTTAGTGGAATCACAGAATGGGCAAGAAATGATTGAACGAAGGCTGCAGTCCCAGGGATTTCACGCGAATTCAGAGGCTGTAGACAAAACTCTGGGTTTAAATCTGATATATTTCTATTGCACCTTCTTAAAATCGAGGAAGACGTATTCAATTTCCCTGTTGATGCTACGCCTACGATGACGCTTGCCTCATGATCCCATCTTAACAAAAGTTGGCTTAAAAAGCACAGACTTTAATTATACATTGTTTTCTGACTTAAAAGTACTTTGTCACAATCGTCCACGTAGTAACCATTATGTTGCTGACCGCGAAAGCCTCTTCCTCCCCTCTTTGTAAACCTGAGTGTAAACACTGCACGTGGCTGAGCAGAGACGTCCCCTCGTTCCTGGAATTGGGGGGTGCTTTTTCCGTGTGTTTTATGTCGCGAGTCGCGACGACTTTCGGGTGGAGGAAAGGCAGGCGGAGAGATGCGTGACCGTGAGTTTGACATCCGAGTCCCTTCCAGAGACGCAGACGCCGGCCCCGGGGCGCTCAGGGACGGGGTCATCGAGCAGACGGGATCGCGAGGCAGTCGGATGAGTGGTGTCTTATCCGCCCTCTCACGGAAGTGTTGTTCGCTCAGTTAAACACACACACACACACACACACACACACACACACACACACGAATATCGAGGTATGCGGTAAAAGCAATCACCTCCAAACAGTTTTAAACCATGATATTTCTGCGTCGTAGTCTAAACGTCTCTGCATTTCGTCCAGGACATTTTAAGGAATGATTGGCTCCTCTGTGTGACCTCCCTGCCCCGGCTTCAAGTCCAGGCCCGCCGCCCTCGAGGTGACGTGAGGCCACGCTGCGCCTCCCACGGGGCCGGTGCGGGCGTCGGGGCACCGTGCAGATCCTTGCGGGGGGATGGTCCGTCTCTGCGCAGGACCGTCTGCACGCCGTCCTCGACCGCTCTCGTGCTGAGGGGACAAGCCGTCCGGCCGTGCGGCTGCCCCACGGAAACGGGACGGAGCCAGACCCCGCGGGCCGCCCCGCCCCGCGCCTGCTCCCCACGGCTCGCCTGCCCCCTTCTGCGAAGACCGAGCGGTGCTTGCGACACAGGGGCCGTTTGCAAGACACGGCAGTCTCAGAGTACCCTGGGGGCTTAGTCTGGGCGGCGGCAGGGACGGTGGCCCACTGGAGTCTGTCCCTGGACGTCCCGGGCCTCCATGCAGACGGCTGGCCATCCACACCGCGGACTGAGCTCTGTCCGGGCTGTCGTTTGACCGTGGGAGGCAGGGTGCCCTACGAGCTGCTGCCCGACTGCAAACGCCTTCTGAGCAGTCCACTGCTGTCCCTTATTTGGGGACCCCGCCCCGGGGCCTCGCCGCACAGAATCCCAGGTCTACATTCCTCAAAGAAGCCTGTTTGTGCTCGGCTTCCGCTGAACGAACACGGCCTGCCCGAAACCCAACGAGGCAGCAGCCAAGCATTCCGGGTGACCTTGAGCTCCAGGTGACCTTGAGCATCCTGGCCCCGGCCCCAGGGGCTGCAGAAACGTTTCAGAGGCTCAGATACTTCGTGCCCGCAGCTGTCTGCGAAACCAGCCGGGCCTGTTCCTCCGGCCGCCGGGCTACTCCCCGGAGGCCGGTGTGTCTTTTCCTGCCCTGTCCCAAGGCGCCCGACCAGGGCGACTCCTCGACTCCTCTCGTAAGTCAGAGGCAAGCAGACCGTCAGTCACGAGGGGTGCGAGGTATGCGTAGCCCGTCATTCTCGGGGCCACGTGGGTCTGACGATTGGCACCCAAGAAGCCGTCAGAACTTGGAGCGGGGGTCGGGGGGCAATGTTTACCTCCATCGCATGTGAAATGTGACGTTTTCCATCATCTTTTTTCAGGTTCTTGTATTTAAAATGTATGTATTTCAATCCGAAATTAAAATGTCACTGAGTGCCCTGCATTTTTATTTGCTTTCTCCAAATGCCCAGTGTCAGGGGCCACCTGACATGTGTGTACAGACATGAGCATCAATGTGTATCATCACACACGCGTGTGGGCTTATGGATACTTCCATTTGTACATGCGCGTGCAGACACTTACATTAGATACATGTTTCTATTGATGTATCTACTGTGTATACAGACGTGTACATATCTGTATTGCTTTATATCGTAACATTGTATCGCACTGTGGTATATGTTTTATATATGTATCTAATGTCTATATAAAAAATGTACATATTCTCCCTATGTGACATAAACATAAATATGCCTTTACATTATGGTTTTGCAGAAAAGCCTCCCTTGTTCAAAATTATCTCCATTTTACACATAAATTTTGCATAGTATAAATTATGTATTTCATACATAAGTTCTGCATAATACAAGTTATATATTTCATACATCGCTTATATGCAATATAAATTACATAGTCTACATCAATTATACAGCCTATATAAACTATGCATAACGTAAATGATGCCTATGAATAATTACATAAGTATAGTTATTATGATCGCCATATTTTAAAAGTCCACATTTTTATTTAATACTCCTGGTTTCCTTTTCACACGTGCATTTCGAAACGTGAAGAATTTACTTTGGCACACGCAGTAAAGAAGGAAACCTGCTTTTTAAAACATTCTGAAGTCACCGTGCGGGGGGGGTGGTCTGAGTGACAAGTCCCGGCCGAGGTGCGTCCCCACCACCGCGGGCCCTCGGCACGTGACTGCCGGGCTCCCCAGCAAACCATTCAAATGTCAGACGACATTTCAACCCCCGGCTTTATCTCGAGAGAAGCTATTTCTCTCGCCTGCTCGCGGGACCTTATCTCTCCGAAGTTGAGAAACCATTTTTCTTCCAGTGAGTCCGAGTTCACTGTGCCAGGAGAACTCTAACCTCAGAAGAGTTACAGTAGCGAATGTCTTGGGTCCCCCCGCCCCGCGCAAAGTCAGGGCGTGTGTATCTATTTGGTCACGTGTTCTTTGTGCCCTTCTGCGGTTTCCCGATGACTCGTGCAAGGACGGCCAACAAAGCAGCCGGGCTCACTGATAAGCCTGGGGAGACGTTTTCTCGGCCCCGTCCTGGGACCCGAGATAAACTGCGGAGCGAGGCCGGCGATAACGCTGACCCCGTTCGCATCCGTCACAATCCCGAATGCCTGCGGCCGCGCGGGCCATGCTTCCGGAGCCCGCGCTCTCAGGCCGGGACAATCTGCGGACCGCGGAGAGCGATCCCCCCGAGTCGCGTGTTCCAGACACGACCGTCTCTTCACACGGTCCTACCTTTTGGGGGGCCCCCTCGCTTCGTAGACTGACGATCAGAGCGCGTTGCAAAATTTGTGTTGCACGCACAGCCTGTGCGACTGACCACGGAGTCCCGTGGGCCCGTTTCGTTTAGTGTTTATGAAGTGATTGAACGTTCCCACATGCACGCACATCAGCATAAACACACAGATTTCCCCATTTCGGGGTGTCGAAACTATCTCTGTTATTTCTCTGCAATAAAAACCTGCCTTGAATCCTGAGTGTGATTGTCTGCAGGGGCCACAGAATGTCACAGGTCCGGTGGCGTCAAGCATGGACGTTTCATTGTCTCCTCGTCCTGGAGGCCGACGTCTGAGATGCTGGTCCCTCCCGGGGCCTCCCTCCTGGGCGTGTGGACGGGTCCCCCCTCCCACGTCCTCATCTCCTCTTCTTACAAGGACACAGTCCTGTGGGGTCAGGACCGCCCTGGCGACCTCACTGTGCCTCCGTCCCCTCTGTTAAAAACCCATCTCCACATCCAGCTACGTTCTGAGGTCCTGGGGGGTGACAGTTTTAACATACAAATTTGGGGAAGAACACGATTCAGCCCCGAAAACGTGGGTAACTCTGGTCACCGGGTTTTTGAAGGACTCAAAAATTCCATCTCGAAAGACAAATCCCTAGACACAGAGGCAGCAGACCAGAATGTAGGGTCCCTTCTAACACCAACAGACTCTCCGCTGAAGGTCTTAGAAGCTACATGCGTGACCATCGTCTCGTTGGCATGCAACAGCTCACCTTTCCAAAGCCAGGTGAACTTTCAAACACAGCTCCCACCACACCTGTTCTTAGTCACACCTCTTTGACTTTCTGGCTCGTTCTTGCAAACATTTCTTTCTCACTCGAGAAGGACCCACGGCTACGGCGTTTTGGGGGTGACCCGTCCTCTAAGGCTGTCCGTCACACCTCAGTGTGGCGTCTCCGCTTATGCTCGAGGCATGCTTGCCGTAAATGTCTTTTTACTCCATGTTTCCATAATGTACATTTTTCTCTAGTCGGGTCTACGTATCTATTTACCCCGGTGGTTCTATCGAGTTTAGAATGTGCTTCTAGGAACTACCAAGGGTTTGAACACTCACTTTTCTACTCTTGCTGTGTTCAGTCTGATTCTGCCCCCGCCCCTTAAGTGATGCAATAATACTCCAGGAATTAATTTTAGCTTTCTTTTCTCCTCATGTCTTTGTGGCGTTCTTAAACTACGGTCCGAGCCGAGGCTCTAAATAAGCTTTAAATTCGAAACGGAAAACGGCTGATAGCGGCACATGATTTATTGCGTCCACGGACATGCACGACTCGATGTGATATCGCGTTCCTCCGCTTACTCTGTCGAACTCCGGGTCGTCGAAAACGCGTCGGAGACGAGCACGTGAGCCACACGGGCAGTGAAACCCGCCCGACCCACGCGCCACGCTCGGCCTCGCGGACTCTGGAAACCGGAGGCCAAGCCGCGTGGTTCCCACCCGCCCCTCCTCTTCCCCGGGGCCCAGGTGCGTCTCGGCCGAGGCGTGAACTCGGCGGGTCCCGATTCCACGCAGGGCACTTCTTGCACAAGGGTCATTGGAGCCGCTCGACACGGGGGTCCCCCTTAGCAGGAAAGCTCTCCGGAGAGCCAAGTGCCAAAATAAGGCTCCCGGGCACCCCGCAGACACCGTGGCTGGTGGCGACTCCGAGCCTGGACCTCGAGCAGGTCCCAGATGACCGTGGTCCTCCTTATCGCCACATAAAATAGGTTGCGGCATCCGTGTTAGTCACGAAGGGCCTGGCTCCGTCCGCAGAGGCCGTGGTGACGAGGATTGCAACAGAGCACGGCCAGCGAACCGAGTTGCCACACACGCCTACCACACTTACGCCAACGCGAAGCGTCCCCAGGGTCACCTGGGGGGAGGGAGAACGAACCCCGAAGCCCCGCGAACGGCTCTCCGACGGCTCACTCGGGAGCGCGCGAATGGAGGCACCGAGCCTGAGAGACGGCGGACGCTCCGGGAAGGCTCCGTCCGGGTCCGGGCGCACACCGACTCCCACGCAACAGGAACGGTCTCGCTCGGAAGCCCGAGAACCGTGTCCCGAGGCGTGGGCACACGCCACACCGGTCCCCGAAGCGTCTGCTTACCCGAGTCGCCGGCGGCGTCCACAGATCTCCTTAAGTCAGAACCCGTGCAGACACGTTTTTATTTATAAATACGTTTCTATGTGTTTAAGTCGTGATGCGTGTGAAGGCGGCTCAACACTTCTTTCAGGGTCTATGATAAAACATATTAGAATGAATGTTATAAAAACAGAGCAAATGTTACAGAATGCATTAGAATATCATATATACTGTAAGTAATATCTAACATATATATAAAAATTATAAAGTCTGAAAGTACACCTGTTTTACAATAAACATTGGAATATGTAATAAGCTATATTAGAACATAGATAATAAAGTATAGTAGAATATTACAAAATAGAACATATTAGACTATATTAGAATATAATAGATAATGTATGTAATATCTAATATCTATGTAAATTGTAAAGTCTATGAACGCAGAAGACTTCTTTTAGAGTGTACATTAGAATATGTAATAAAATATATAAACATAGATCATAAAGTATATTAGAATATATAAGAATATAAGATACATGTAAAATATCTAATAATATATATTATATATATAATATATGCTTCCTGAGTGATGTATGTTAGAATGTATATTATAAAATGTTTTAGAATGTGTTTGCAGAATATATTACAATATGATAAATATGTACTGTGTAGCACATACACATTGTAAAGGCTGAAGGCAGCTCCACACTTCTCTTAGAATCTGTATTAGGATGTAGTTACAGTGGATAAGATGTATCAGAACGAGTTATAATTGAATATAGAATGTCTTTCACGTTCTGTGCGGTGGTTCCAGAACAATCTTCAGGGTCCTGGCCCAGCAAGGCGAGCTGCTTGGCGCACCCAGAGGCTGCGACACCTGCGCGGGACAGGTCAGGCCCAGGGGTGGGAGCGGGCTTAGCCCGGCCACCGTAGCTGGGGGAGTTGGCGCCCGGGTGCCGGCCCGAGCGCAGGGCACGTGCCCAGCGCAGCGCGAAGCGCTGGCCTTGCTCAGCGGGCAGCGTCGCAGCCACAGGTCAGACCTCCGCGGAGAGGACGCGCGCCGCCCGGGGCCCCTCGGGCGGACCAGGCCGGGCCTGACCGTCGGAGCGCGGGGACAGCCCCTTGTCGTCGAGAAGGCGCGCAGGGGCGCACGCGGCCCCGCCTGGCGCGCGTGGTTCGCATCCGAGCGCAAGATTTGGCAACGGGCAGGTGGGGAGCGGGCGGCGCGCCCCGGGAAAACGCCACCCACAAGGCGTGGGTGCAGGTCGGGGCGAGGCTGGCACCGCGGGCCACAGGCCACACCCGGAGCCCGGGCCTGGTTTCCTGTCGCTCCCCGCCCTCCCCCAGCGAGCCGGGCGGCCGGGCCTGGTGCCTGCGAAACGCCTCGGTTCTCAGGTGGCGACCCAGGCGCGGCCTTGAGCCCCCCCACCCACCACCCGAGAACGGTCCCTGCAAAGGCGTAGAGGCCGGGACCCCTCCCAACAAACTTCGGGTGCGCTTCCCGGGGGTCAGCTCGCAGGCCTCGCCAGGCCCGCCAGAGCCTTCTGACCAGGTCGCCCGGGGCAGGAAGAGGGACCAGCAGGGACGCGGGCCGGCGGCCAACGCACGTCGCCGCCGCGCGCCTGCCATGCACGCGGGTCGGGGCGCCGCCTGCCCCCTGCGCCCCCGCTGCGCGCGGGGCCGTGGCCCCCGGGTCGCACGCCCGGCACTTGGGCGGGGTCTTCCCTCGGTCTCGCCTTGATTTTCCTTTTTTTACTTTTTAACCGGCTCTTTCGAAATCAGTATGGAATCAGGGGACGCCGCAAAGAAACTCGGGGTGTGGCCGCCGCACCCCGCGCCGTCTGCAGGCCGCGCCGTGTGGCCGCGGGAACGGGGGACGCTGAGCCGCCACCGCGCACCCCCGGGCGCCGCGCCCGCTGCCGCCTGCCGGTTCGGTTTTGTTTTTCAACTTTACTTGGGGCTGAACCCCGCCCTCCGCGTCCCCCGCGGGTCCCGCCCCCCGCCTTCCGGTCCGGGGCGCGGCGGCCGCGGCGGCTCAGCCGCGCGTCCCCGGGGCGCCGGGGGTCACCACGCCCGGGACGCTGGGGCGCGCGTAGTGGGGCGGCCGCTCCCGGAAGGCGGCGTCGCCCCAAAAGCCGCGCGTCCCCCCGCGCCGGGGCCGGCCGCGCGGGGCCGAGGCGGGGCGTCGCCGAGGGCGGGGCGCGTCGGCGACAGCGGCGCGGTGACCCCGCCCCGGCCGCTTCCGCCGGCGCCGCAGCAGCGCGCGGAGCCGGGGATGAGCAGGGCGCCGGGCAGCCGCGGCCGGGACCCCGCGTCCGCCCCGCGCGCCGCCGCCGCCGCCCGCCGCCCCCGTGAGCGCCGACGCGCGCCCCGCCATTGTCCCCGCCGCGCCCGGCCGCGGCGCGCGAGGCGAGGGGCGCGCATGGGTGGGCGCCGCTGATGCCGCCCCCGCCGCGCCGCCCTCCGACGCCGCGCCCGCGCCCGCCCGGCCCCCGGCGCCCCGCGACCCGGCCCGGCGCCCCGCACCGGCGCGCGCCCCGATGGACGCGCCCGCGCTGGCCACGGCGGCGGCGGCGGAGCCCGACCCCGCGGACAGCGCGGGGGACACGCCCGACGGGGCGCCCGCGCCCGCGCCGCCCGCCTACCGCCTGCAGGACTTCGACACGCTGGCCACCGTGGGTGAGTGCGACGCGGCGCGCTCGGGCGCCCGGGGCCGCCCGCGCCGCGGGCCCAGACAAAGGGCCGGGGGCCGCCGCCGCCAGGGACGGCCCTGCCCGGCGCCGCGCGCGCGGCCGCCCCTGCGCCCCCAGCGCCCCGGGCGCCCCCAGGCTTGGCGAGAACCTCCCCTGCACCCCCAGCGCCCCGCGCGCCCCCGGCCCGGCCGGCGTCCCGTTTCCCCCTTCAGATGCACCTTATTCAGACCCCCCCGCCCCCCGCTGACCCACCCAGGTGTCTGCGCCCCGCGACGTCACAAAACTTCCCGGACGCCGCTTCCCTTTGGGGACCCGGGGCGCCCTCGCAGGCAGGGATCCCCAGGGACTCCGGCGGCAGCCGCGAGGGCGCTTGCGAACCCCGCCGAAGCCAGCGCCCCTCCGCCCCGCGGCCGGAGGCTCCGGCGTGCACTTCGCGCCCGGCCGCGGCGGGGGGACAGTGCCCCGTGCCCTTCCGGGTGGGGCGTGGGGGGCGTCGGATGGAGCAGATGAGCCCCGCCAGCGCCCTGCCGTGCGCCCCGTGCGCCCCAAACGCGGCTTGCCTCTCTCAGACGCTCACTTTCTTTTGTCCTCCGCCTTTGAACTTGGCCCCGACGCGGCAGCTGGGAAAGTCGGTTTCCCGTCCTCGCGCGCCGGATCCCCCCACGTGGGCGGCGAATTCAGGCCGCCGCTTCTTAGCGACTCTTTGTCGCCAAGCGGGTGGGTGCCCGCGAGCTGCTCGGGTCAGGAAGCGGGCGCAGGGGGCGGATGTGCGACGGGGAGCCCCGGGCTGGGCGCGGGGGACGGCCTGGGGTCCCCGTCCCTGACTAGGGGGAGAGGAACTGGCAAATAGTGGGCTCCAGGTTGTGAATCCCGCAGCCAGGGACAGAGGGAGTGTGCCCGGGCAGCCCTGGGAGCGGCGGCTTCTCCCTTCTCCGCGGCCTCCGCGCCCACGTGGGGCTGGGTGAGGAAGGGCCAGCGGGGGGCCTGATGGGGGAGGGTGAGGGAGGCGCCCGGCCTCCTACGGGTGTCTCTCTGCCCTGTCCTCTGTCCCTCCCTCCCTCCCTCCGAGACGAGAAAGCCGGCGCGTTTGGCAGGGCCCTGGGCGTGGCGTGGACACAGGCCGCTGGACCTGCACACTAGCTGGAATCACGCGACAATGGCAAGTTGCTGGGGACCCGCGTCCCCTGGCACAGGGCACGGGCCACCGTGTTCCGTCCGGGCTCACGCCTGGCTCCGCCGTCCGGGGACCGGGGGCCACGGCGTCCGGTGCGGGCAGACGGGCGGGGTGCAGACGCAGCCTCGTCCTGTGCCCTGTGGACGCCGCCGCCGAGTGGGCATGGCCGCCAGCGAGCCACGTCATTGTTAAAGATAGACTGTCACCGCCCCCGGGGACCGAGGGGCTGGGCTGGCAGGGCAGGGCAGGGCAGGGAGACCTTTCTTCCTGTGCTCCGCGTCTCCGTGAGGAAGATGCTCCTTCGTGAGGGATCACTTCCTGTGGGCACAGGGGTGCGAGGGGAGAGCCCAGGGGCCCGCGTTCCGGCGCTCGGGCAGGCAGGGCACAGAGACCCGGACTCGTGTGCACACGCCTCGTCACACCGAGGTTTTCTGCAGCCCGTCAGCTCAACTCCTCTCTTTAATGCTGGGGGAAGACTAGCTGAGTCTTCGCCTCAAGGAGCAAGACTAAGTTTTGAGGATGAAACGCAGAAGCCACAGTCATGTCCGCTGAGTGACAGCAGCTTCCGATGACAGCGTGAGATGCGGGGGTGATTGATAGGTTGGGCTGCACCTGCGGCCACGAGCCCCGCCTCCCACGGGTTAGCTCAGCGAAGCCGCTTCCCCTCACCCTGCCCGCTGCCCCCCATCCTCCCACACCCCACGCGGGCAGCCGCGGCCGTCCGGCGTGTCTGGGCGTCTCTGTGTCGTCTTCCTGCTGGGTGAAGTTATTCTCCAGCACGTGAGACACCTGTGCACACCTGAGCACACCTGAGCACACCTGAGCACACGCAGAAGAAACACGAAACAGAACCCCCGCCTTCCCTTCTCCTTTGTTTACTGTGCCAGTCCCCGCCCCCCCGGAACCTTCAGGAACGGTTGGGGTGGTGGCGACAGGGTCCGCAGCGGCCCGCGCGCAGTGGGCCTTCTCCTGCGGCCTGGCCCCCCCCGGCCCGCGTGCCTGGCCCTTTTCCTCGCCCGCAAGCTCGGGCGTGTTCTTCGCCCCTTCCTGTTCCCAGGGGCCCGGACACGGGCGCCCTTGGCACGGAACCGCCGACTCGCCGTCGGTGGCAGGCGATGGTGGCCGCGCGGATGGCGGCGCCGTGCAGGGGCGTCGGGGGACACAGCGCCAGCCCAAGGCCTCGCCGGCAGGGTGGCCGAGTTCACGGGCGGCCACCAGCCCCTGCTGAGCGAGGAAGGAGGGGGAGGGTCACACCCAGGGCGCGTGATCGCACACGTCCTGACCTGCGCCTCGGTGACCCAGCCGCGGGAACCCGTTGGCAGCGGGGGGTGCAGCGCTTCTCAAGTTTTCCCGGAAGAGCGCTCGGCCCCTGACGGTGGCCAGTCTCGGGGTGGCGGCTGCGTCTCAGAGCCCAGAAGGGCCCCTTGTCCCTCCCCCGACCTGGGCTGCTGCTGACCTTGCAGCTTCTCGCTGCACACCTGAGCACACCTGTGCACACCTGAGCCATGTGAGTCACGTGAGCACACCGGCACATACACGAGCACACCTGAGCACACCTGCATCACCTGAGCACACCTGTGCACACCCACAGAGCGGAACCCGCAGCTCTGAGCCTCCACCGAGCCTGCGGACGACTCGGTCACCTGGGCGTCCGTTGCCCAGTGCAGAAGTCTGCCCGGCTCGTCGCCCTCGGGGTCCCGTGAGCGCCGAGGCAGCGGACGCCGTGCCCAGCCTGCCCCCCTCGCCCCGTGCGCCCGCTCCATGCCTTCCCTTCCCAGCCGCGCCCTCGTCCCCCATGTTCCCCCTGTGCAGGATGCCGGGGCCGCCGGGCGGACAGGGAGGAAGGAGAAAGGGGCCGTGGCGGAAAACGGGGTGACAGATGACATGAGGGCAGACCCCGGGCAGACGGGCGCACAGACCCCGGGCATGTCTGCGCGAGTCCCCCCGCAAGCTCCCGTCCCCTGCGAGCCTCAGGAGGCGGCTGATCCGCAGACCGGCTTCGCAGGCGCAAGTCGTGCCGGGCTGAGCGGCGTGGGGGACCCGCCCTCACGTCCTTACCTCGTCGCCCCTCGAAGAGCCGCCTCCGGTGGGGACCTCCCGTTTGGGGTTACGGCTGCGACGTGCACTTCTGGGGGAGACCCGGACTTTCAGCTTACACCCCTCCCCTTCCCGTGACGCCGTCCCCTCTCGGTGGCAGTGGCCGCCCCCAGAGGAGGTGCCCCTGGCCACGCCCTGTCCCCTCATGGACGGCTGCGTGCTGCCCGTGTGCGGGGCCAGCCTTGCCCAGCCCACCTTGCGTGGGCCACGTGCTCGGAGACTTGATGTCGGTGTGAGACCTGCCTCCTGGGGACAGGGACGCCAGGCCCCCGAGCACAGCCTCGCCCCTGCCGGGGGCAGCTCAGAGTCCTCGGGGCGGCGGCCTCGCTGTCCGGGAGTGGCGGGCGCCCTGGGGCTTTCTCAATGTTCCCCCCGAGCGCTGTTTGAGGCGAACACGGTGTCCCCCCCTTCAGTGCGAGTCACACAATGTGCCTGTCCCTCCTTCTCTGAAACGCTCCACGTGCGGAGTTTTTTGTGCCCTGTCCCAGTGGAAGGGGGCGGCGGACACGCCCCCGGGCTGCTCGGTCGCCGAGTGTCCTTGGGCAGCTGACGTCCGGGCTCTCAAATCCTCCTCGCCACCAAGAACATGCGGCTAACGGCGACGCAGCCGTGGGCGCGGCAGCCCGGGCGCGGGGGGTGTGCGCGGTGAGGTCCGGGCGTCCGAGCGGGCCGCCCCCGGCAGCCCCCCACGCGCCTGTCCCCTCGTGGGGGCGACTCCAGCGGGGCCCCGTGAGGGTGACGCCGTCCCAGCGAGCGCGGGAGCCACCTCGTCGGGGGTCGGGGCCGCCCACCCTGCCCGTCTCGTTCCTGTGGTCACGACGCCGCGTCCCGGTCTGTCCTCGTGTTAGACGTTTAGAGAAACAAAGTGTGACGACCGGGCGGCTCCAGCCGCAGACACCGATTTGTCCCCGATTTCTCCCCGATTTGTCCCCGTCCTGGAGGTTGATGCCCGAGACGCAGGTGCGGGCGGGGCCGGTCCCTCCTGCGGCCGCCCTGCTGGGCGTGGGGACCCCACTCCCTCCCCATGTCCTCACGTGGTCCCTCTGCGTGATCTGTGTCCCTGTCTCTTCTTACCAGGACACGGTCCTGTGGGGTCACGGCCACCTCCCTGCCCCTGCATCTCCTCTGTCAAGAGCCATCTGCACGTCCCGATCGCCAGGTTCTGAGGTCCTAGAGATCGGGACCTCCGCGTGAACTCTGCGTGTGCGTGTGTGTGTGTGCATGTGCGTGTGTGCATGTGTGTGCGTGTGCGTGTGTCTGGTGGGAGAGGCTTCCAGTGTTTCCTTTTTCTCCCGTGATTATTTACTTTGTGTCTTGGATAAGGCGGAGCGCAGTTTAGTAACTCACTTCTGAACAGAAGAATTGTGATTCCAAGTAGCTTTTATTTTTATCTTTCTAAGCAGGAGAATGTGAAACGGAATGTCCTGTGAGTCAACACAATTGTGAGTTAAAGCTGTCTAGACAAGCGAACTCGCACAATTAACCCTTCCCCCACCCCCCACCCCCAGTGCTGAGGGAATTCGCTCATTTATTCAGCTGATCTTTGAATAAGTAATCCAAGTTTTATTTTAAAATATCTCTATACGATTATCCAAACCACATTGGGGTTCGTACATCTCGATTGCTGAGATAAGATACACATTCTGTAAGATTCGGCCTTTTAAAGGGTCCAGGTCTGTTTTGTTTTGTTTTTTAAGTTTCATCAGAGTCAGCACACACTCTTAAAAATACCTTTCAAATTCCTTTTCCCCCATGACACATAAGTTTGACTCTACTTGTGTGTCAAAACCTGCCTTTTCGAAGGAGAACTGGGTGCCTTAGGCATTCATTATTCCATACGCCGTGGTTTGTGATGCTTTCCAGTATTCCCACGAGAGGGAAAAAGCCCAGGGAAATCCCTGAGTTTTGCGATGATACTTTTGCTATAATTACGCAGCGAATCATTTTCAGTGCATTTCTCGGTGTAACGTAACGTTTTTTTTTTTTTAATTCTATGCATTAAACACTTCCATAATTCGCAGTAAGAAGTTGGAGAAGCTGATTCGGCGAGGAGTGTCTGGTCGCACCTGCCGCCCCAGACCACCTCCACGTGCACGAACCTCCATCGCCTCAAGTTTTAATCCTGATCGGGACTTTTACACTTGACTCTCTCAGCGAATTTCTCTTCTTTCATGTCTATTCTTGGCGATTTTTCCTTTTTTGGCCATGGTAGGCAGAGGCCATCATCCCGTGTTAGTGACCCGCATGCAGGGGGCTGGCCCAGCGCTGACGGGGGGTGGGGGGCCCGGCTGGTTTCGGGTGCGCGGCACAGCGTCTCCGCCTGCGGTCCTCGGCCCCTCGTCCCGCCGGTGGGATTCGGGACCCCCACGAGCAGTGCACCCCTTCTGCCTGCACCTGACGCCGCCTGAAGCAGCCGCCACTCTGCTCTCGGCATCGTGCGCCTCGTGTTCTCGGGGTCCACACGGGCGTGAGGTGACGCGGAGTTTCTCTCCCCCGCTCGTGGACCATCGGGCCATCAGGGTCTGTCCGTGGTGTCGCAAATGGCGGCATTTTTTTCCCCTAGAAAACCTAATGGCCTTTATTCAGCAACTCACGAATCCAGCAGGGTCCCCTTCCGCCAGGAGAAGGTGGCCCGGGGCTTCTTTCTTTCTCAGGGCTGAATGCTGGTCCGTGGCCATCCTTACATGCAGCGGAGCCACAGTGAGTGAAGGGGCCTTTCGTAGGTGCCAACCGTGGACAGGGGCAGCTGGCGATGGGCGCGGACCGCCCACCGGCGCCGAGTAGGGGGACACGTTCCGTCTGTGCTTTCTCGTGCCGTCTTTGCCCGGAGTGCGTCGAAGCCGATGGCCGCCCGGACGGCAGCCAGCTGGGCGGCTCCTCTGCTCAGCGTCCTGCCCGTCTGGGTCCCGTGATCTGCCCGTGGCGTTGGGGGCCTGCCGCAGCTCCCAGGGTCAGGGCCGGCGTCCGCTTCGGGGCGGCAGCCCCCCGGTTTGAGTGCCGAGTGTTTGCACCTCGCACAGCTTGCAATGTTGATGTCCATGTAAAAAAAAAAAAAACACAAAAATCTATTGTCTGTGTCCACCATGGCTGCGTCCTTGGCCACGTCCGGGCACGGAGCGCCCTCCGGCAAGGCTCAGAGGCACGTGCCGGAAAGACAGGACTTCGTCCGGGCGCTAGCCTCGGGGCTGAATGGGTCCCTCAGTGCAGGTCTCAGACAGACAGGCAGGTCAGGATGGAGGGGCCGGGGACGCACAGCCTGGTTTCCTCGGGAGGCCCTTGCGGCGTGGCCAGGCCTCGGATTGCACGGCCATCCGCCTGCCCTGTTGCAGAGGGACGTGGCTGTGAGGCGAGGAAGGCGTGGTCTGCGTTTGCGGGTCAAAGTCAAAGTCAAAACTGGGACCCCGCGTGGCGCGCGTCGAGATTTCCTGAAAGACCCGCGCCCGCTCGCCGCTGGCAGCGCGCGCCCCCGGCGGCCTCCGCGTCCACCCCGCCCCACCGGAGTCCGTGAGCGCAGGGCTGGCCCTTTCCCGCAGCCACGCTCTGTGTCTGGCCTCCGAACGCCCCTTTCCGGAGCTGCTGCTGCGCCCGGAGCGCGCGGGGCGCCCGTGGCCTCTCCGTGCGCCGCCGTGTGCGTCTCCGCGGGCGCAGGTGGCTCGCTCCTCCGGCCGGCGTGAAACGCGCGTGATCGGAAACCGCGCCTCGAAGCCAAGGGCGGGAGCCACCGTGGGCGGCGTGTGGAGGGCGCGCGTTGGGGGGCCAGGGGAGCGTTTTGGGGGACGGCGTCCCCGCTGCGTGCAGAAGGGGGTCGGATCCCGCGACGCGGCTCCTCGCCCAGGCGCAGTGCGCGCGGAAGCCCCAGCGTTGCTCGGAGGCGCCGCGTCTTTCTCGGCGCCGCGCGTCCTGGTCCCGCGTAGACGCGCAAAGGGCCCGTGGCCGGCGCGACGTGGCCCGCTTCTCCGGCGCGCGTGCGTGCGTGTGTGCCCGCTTCCCCCGTTAGCGGCTCTTTCGGAGGCCGGTGGTGTCTGGGGACAGGGGTGGGGGCGGGCACAGGGGGAGGGGGCGCCGTGGGAACTCGGCGGAAGGTTCCAGAGCTCCATCCAGCCTCGCTCGCTCTCCCCGCAGGCACGGGGACCTTCGGCCGCGTGCAGCTCGTGCGGCAGAAGGCGGCCGGGCGCTTCTTCGCGCTGAAGGTCATGAGCATCCCCGACGTGATCCGCCTCAAGCAGGAGCAGCACGTGCACAACGAGAAGTCGGTGCTCAGCGAAGTGAGCCACCCGTTCCTGGTCCGGCTGTGAGTCCGCGCCCCGCGCCGCCCCGCCCCGCGCTCCCTCCGCGGCCCCGCGCCCCACCCCGCACCCCCTCCGAGGCCCCGCGCCCCGCCCCGCACCCCCTCCCTGCGTCCCCTCCGCCCCCCACTCACCGCCCGCGGCCCTTCCACCCTCTCGTCGCTATGCCGCAGCCCCCGTTTCTCCCCTCTCCCTCCCGTCCCCCCCACTCTCGCCCCGTCCACCCGCGCGCGCTGCGGCCCCATGTCCCCCAGCGCCCGGCCCCTCCACCCGCACTCGGTCCCTCCACCTGCGCGCGCCGCGGCCCCGTGTCCCCCCGCGCCCGCCCTTGCAGCCCTGACCGTGTCCCCCAGGTTCTGGACGGGCCACGACGAGCGCTTCCTCTACATGCTGATGGAGTTCGTGCCCGGCGGGGAGCTGTTCAGCTACCTGCGGGCCCGCGGCCGCTTCTCCAGCAACGCGGCGCTGTTCTACTCCGCGGAGATCGTGTGCGCCATCGAGTACCTGCACTCCAAGGAGGTCGTCTACAGGGACCTGAAGCCGGAAAACATCCTGCTGGACAGAGACGGCCACATCAAGCTCACCGACTTCGGCTTCGCCAAGAAGCTGGTTGACAGGTGAGTGCAGGCCGCGCGGCGCGATTCGCCGGGTGCTCACTGTCCCCCAGCCGACGTGTGTCCTCTGCCGCGGTCCATGCGGGTCCAAGTGACGGTCTCCGTCTGCTTGGTGCCTGCATCATGTCCCCCGCAAAGGCCCCATTTCCTGAATCCACTCGTCCACCCACGGACGCCGTGGCCACTGCGGTACGCTGGCCGTGGTCATGATCCTGCAGATCTGAGTTCATAATTGTTATTTTTATTTTTGGGTAAATCCCCAGAACTAGAATGGCCAGGTCATTGCGCCGTGTTGTTTTTAATTGTCTGAGGAACCGCGGGGTGATTTTCCGTCACGGCTGCGGCAATCTGCAATCCCACCAAGGGGGGTGGGGGGGGCATGTTCTCCAGGTCCTCACCCAGACACATCATCACTTGTTTGTGAGGACGGCCAATCTCACGGGTGTGAGCTGACAGGTCTCAACGTAGTTTTTCTTTTTATCAAAAATTATACACACACGTGCCGTGCATCGAGGGGCTTCCTGCCTGCACCCCACACCCACCTCCGCCATTTTTCACTCAGCACACGAACCCCGTAGACCCAGTTTGAAAAGGCTGCACCCAGTTTTCCTGGCCCATTTCTTGGGCAGCTTCCAGAATTCTAGTGCCTTGTCTTCTGGTCCCTTCTGAATCCTTGTAGGTTCCATTAAAAAAACATTTTTTTTAATCATTCTTTATTTTGTTTTGTGTGAGTAAAGCTAATTTTTTTTTTAATTCACCATCTTGACAATAAGGGAGTGTATACGTTTAAAATATTGAGATCATCTTTAGATAGTTCCTTTTTAAATTCTGTCTTGTTTTCTATTTCTTATAACAAAACAAAAAAAGCCTACTTGCTGAATAAGTAGTTTCCTATGTAAATAAAGATAGAATACCTACACGATGTATAAATATTTATGTTTCAGGTTCTTTCTGAAACTATACTATAGGTTCTACTTTATAAACTACAGCTCAATATAACCTACAGATTAATTCTGAAATCCATAATGCACATTTCCAAAAAGCGGGATTAATCGGGATAAATATTAGTAGTAGTGTGAGAGTTGAAATTCTTAGGAATCTTGGCATAAAATTAACTTTTACATAGTTCAGTACAAAACACCTTCTGGCTTAATTCACCCCAGTGATCCACAATGCTGTATTGACCTGGGAAAAATGTTTAGAGCTAATGTCTCTAACTACGTCATATGTGACGTATAAAAGAACAGTATTCAGCCTAAGTGCAGCTGACACTCTCTCATTTTATTGGTTTTAGTGCCCTGGTGTGTCCTCGCTTTTAGAAACAACACAACCTTTACTGTACAGAATATAAGATACACTCACATATTTTACTTAATTTCTAAAAACTTACCAGTTACAGCTGACATTCTCAATGAAATAGTAACAAACCAAATTCAGCGGTTTGCTTTAACAAACAGCTCGTACGGTCGAGAAGTTTTATTCCCGGCACGCAGCATTGGTTCAATGCCCACCAATCAGTTAACGCAGTGCACAAGACGGACAAAAGGAAGGATCAGAAACACTCTGAAAACGGCACGTCCCGTGCACGCAGCCCTGAACACACAGCTGCGTCATCCCACGTCTTGAAGAGAGGAGGTCGCCCGGGCGGTCACTGCAGAAAGGTCCGCGTCAGTGGCAAGCTTGACTTTGGGGTCAGGCTTTCCCTCGACGACGCGTCTGTGTCACGCGGCTTTCACGGAAGCGGTCGTCCTACGGACCTTACGATGCGCTTCAGGCCAGTCTGGTTTTCCCCGGCAGACCTTCGCCGATCACACTCCTAAGAGTAAAGCAGATGTGACAGCCACGGTCTTTTTCGGGGAGGGCGAAGACCTGCCCATCCTTGTGACGTCGTTTGAGGCTGATGGTGCTGCCCTCTAGTGGCCGCACATGGTCTGGGGTCTACCATTTTTAATCCATTTTACTTGGAACCAGAAAGGAAACGTTTCTCATGTTCCCTTGATCACGGGTTCAGCAAACTGTGTTTTGTTCCCTGCCGGCCCGTCCATTGTGTCCACTTAAGATTAAAGAGAGGAACTCGGTTGGGTAGAGAAAGTCGAGGCGTTGATTTGCCAAATTGCGCAGGGTCCAGGCTGGGAAGGAAAGCCTCGTGAGCATCGTGACTACGGCGTTCACAGACTCTCTCCGCCCAGGCGCGGGTCATGTAGCTGCACAAAATCTACACGTTTGGGTCTCTTTTCCCCGTTTCCACCTGTTCCCCGCGGTTTGGGCTTCTGGAAGCCTCTCTGCGGACCAGCTCAGGTGAGGGCGGTGCCCACGGGCAGGTATCCGGCCCGTCCCCTGGCTCAGGATTCAGACAGCCCACAGGACTGGGGCGTGGAAATGCAAAGAAGTCGGCGGAAGTCCCCGGGGATCGCTGGAAAAGAGGGGTCCGTGCCGTCCTTGGACGTGGAACTCGGAGAAGCGCGTGTGTCGGGTTTGTCCTCTCGCGAGGGGTTGGGCGCGTCGGAGCATGCCGCGGCTGAGGGGGCGCCCCATCCTCCCACGGCCCCCCGTCTATGATGCTTTTCCTAGACGCTCTTCTCTTCCGACGCGGTGTCGCGAACCTCTCGTTCTCTTCCTAGCAGCATAGCTTCCTGTCCTGTTAGACCGTTTTGCATATACACTTTATGTTAAGCAGGAACCTCTCGTAAAAGATTTAGGGGCGGCCTAGGTTTACGGGTTCATGGTCCGAACGGAGCACAGGAAGCTGCTGCTATGTCTAATGTGATTTCCGTGAGCAAAGCACTTTGCATTCCTTTTAAATGGAGAACTGTGCTTTGAATTTCCGTTTCCGGCCTCCTGCGGGGCGTGACCTGGAACCCAATCTTTTCCCATCGTTCCTTCACATTTTCAAACACAGAAAAGTAGAGAGAGCGGTTTGCGTCCGATCCTGGTGTACCTGTCCGCCAACTCCGTAGGTATCAAAGCTTTACGTCCTGTGTTCACATTTTTGTTTTTGGAACTATCTCAAAGTAAGTAGCCACCATCCTGTCTCGAACAGATGATTCCCTTTAAAAAATGTTGGCATCATTATCACCTTACAAAGTAAAAAAAAAAAAAAAAAAACCTTAGTATCATCTAACACCCAGTCGATAGTGAAATTTCCACTGAACGTCTCAAAAATGCCTGTTTCTGCTCCGCGCGTGAGGATTTAACGAACGTTTCCAGGTCGCTTGCGGCTGCTTTGTGTCTCCGTGCGACGTGATGCGCAACGTTCACCTTGTAACTTTGTTTCCTTCGCTGCCGCTGCGTAGTCACACCCGGCGGGCCGCTCACCCCACAAGGAGCCCTAGAAGTCTAGACCTGGTGGCTGCTGCCCAGAGTGACGTTTTTCTCTGTTCTTCTGTGCACAGTGCGGCTCGTCAACTGGCGCTTGGATCTGTGGGTTGAGTTCGATTCGGGGTCTCTTCCTCCCTCCCTCTGCCTCTCCCTTTCTTTTTCCTTTGTTATAAATAGAGCTCTGTTTTTCTTGCTGCTTTTGCATCGTAATCAGAGACACATAACACATCCCTCCTCAACCTCTGTGAGTGGAGTGAAGACGTCTGATCTGTGGGTCCCCCTGTTCCCTACCCGCCTGCCCCCCATGCTGTCCATTGCCTTGTGCCCATCGGTGCCGACCCTGTGGCTGCGGGGTCCCCCCATAGGCATCGCCCCTATGTCGCACGAGACATGACAGAATGTTGTCAATCTTCTTCCTCTCATCCCTTCTGCGTTTTTAGCTGGAATTTTTCTATTTAAAAAAACAGACAAACAAAAAAACGCTTTCCGTCATCCGCCGTTGGGTGACCTTGAAGTGGCATGCTCGATGAGAGGCACGGTGCACGTTTCATTCTTTATCTTGGCGTTTTTGAAGCCTTGGTCTGGCGCTAAATTTAGTGATCTCGAGTGATGACAGTGCGTTTAAAAACATCTCGCCGTCCGCTCAGAAAGTGCACGCTCTCGCCACATTCCCGGACCTGCCGGGTGGCCGGTACCCTCTGCCTTCCGCGTCACGTGTCTTTCCGTTGCCGAGGGCCCCGCAAAGCAGCCCTTAGACTGTGCGGTTCCCACGTGGGTTCAGCTCCTGTGGGACACGCAATACAGCCACGCCGGCGAGCGCAGGCTGTAGCCGCTTCCGTGTGCCTTGCTTCGCTCACCTGTGGCGTGAGGAACTTGTTCCCGCCCCGTAGGATTCCATGGCGACGGTGGACAGATCTGCTCATTTAGAAGTATTTCCTTAAAACAGATCCCGGCAGATGGGAAGCACTGAGCAGATCGGCGTTAGTCAGGTGTTTCAGGCTTGATGGTCTCCGTCATCATTGTCATGATCGTCATTATAGTTGTGATTATTGTTATCTTCACCATCACTGTCATCACCATGACCACGATCATCATTATCACCATCACCATCGTTACGTTACAGTGATCACCATCATTGCCATCGCTGTGGACCGAATCGTGTCCCCCCCAAATTCATGTATGTAGTAAAGCTCTAACCCCCGAGGAGTCCGTGTTTGGAGATGATGCTTTGAGGGTGTCCCAAAGGTTAAACGAGGTCATGAAGGGGGAGCTCCCAATCCCGTAAGACCGATGAACTCATACAAAATTCACTTCTCGCAGCTCCGAAGGCTTGAAATCGAAGATCGGGGTGCTGGCTAATTCAGTCCCTGGGGGAGATTCCTTCCTGCCTTGTCGCTGGCTTCCTTCTCAGTGTGTCCTCCCGTGACAGACGGACAGATGTCTCTCTTTCTCTTCTTATAAGGACACCAGCCGTTGACTGAGCCCCGTCGTAATCCAGCTCAACCTCATCTTACCTGGGTTACATTTACGCGTCTTTCTTTGTATCCACAGGCCCTGGGGTGCAGGACTTTTGGGGGAACAGAATTCACTGCGGGACAGAAGGCCGTGGGGGGTTGGGAGCTCAGGAGCGTCTGACATCTGTACTTTACAGAGAACCCTGTCTTTCTGCGGGTAACGTGGTCTCCTGCCCCTGCTGGGGTAGAACTGATAACCTTGAGGAAACCGAGAGCAATGGGTGTCAGCTTGCCTTCTCCCCAAGAGCCACATGGGGAAAAGGGCATCGGACCAGGGGTGGGGTCATTCACAGCCGGCGCATCTCCGGGTGACTCCCACAAGGCTCCCGCGGTCGTAACGTGATCCGCGGCAGTATCCCGAGCTCCTCGCGGCGCCGGCTGCCTCTCTCCGTCCCAGAGGAGTCGGGCCTCCCTTTTTCCGCCGGAATCCTGTCCCCCGACGAGGTGGCAGGCGACCCGGGGCTACTTAGAAACTGGAAGTTGATACTGCTTCTGCCCGTTACTCTGGGACAGAGCTAAAAAGAGACTCACCTTTCGAGATGTAAGTGGAGACGCCGCACCTAACGCAGATACGGTTACCTGCGGCCGCCTCCCCCCGGTCTTAATATCAGCGGAGAGTGAGGCTTCCAGCCAGGGCCGGGTGACCGTGGGGGAGCTCCCAGGGGTAGCGCACGGTGCTCTCTAACGTACACCGCCGTCTGGTTTATTAACACGGCCACCACCGCACACGGCGACCTTTTTTTTGTATTATTATTGTTTTGATGGCGAAAACATTTACGATCCACGCTCTGAGCAAATTTCGGGGCCGGAACCCAATTTTATTATCCATCACCAGTTTGCTGCACGTGCAGTCACCAGAACTGAGTCATCCCGTAACGGAAAGTTCGTACCCTTTGGCTCACGGCTGCCCACTTTCTTCGTCCCCGAGTCCCTGTACTGTACTTCCGAGCACTGTACTTCCCGTCTCCGTGAGTTTATTATTTCGGGTCCCGCACGTAATGCTTGTGTCTCTGTGCCTGGCATGGTCGACTTGGCGCACTGACTTCGGGGCCCGTCCACGGTGTCACGGACGGCGCGAGTTCCTTCCCGTTCGTGGCCGGGTGATATTCATTCCCCCACGTATCTGTTCTGACTCTGGATCCATTCGTCCCTCGATGGACGTGTCGGTCATGGTGGGCTGTCGCGAGTAGATGTGTCTTCCAGGTCCTGATGTCGGGCCTCTGGGGAACGTGCCCGGGAGTCGGGGTGCCGGGTCACGAGGTGGTTCCTCTCCTTCGGTTTCCGTCATGGCCGCACCAGTTTACAGCCCGCCGACCTTCCCCGCGGCAGACATCTCTGCGCCTCACCAGGACGCCGGCACTGGGTCAGGCTCGCCTGCGGGGCCTCGAGTGACCCGGAGTCCCTCGGTCAAGACCCCATTTCAGAAGGAGACTGCAGTTCTCACCCTGCCCCCCGCCACCTCGTAAACGCTGCTGCGTCCTCTGAATCTGAGTCTTTGTTTTGTTCTTTATAGTCACACGTGGGCGAAATCTCATGCTGATTTTCGTTCTCTGTCTGACTCGATTCCGCTCCGCACAGGACCCTCCAGGTCCATCCACGTTTGTCCCAAATGGTGAGATTTCATTGTTCTTCACGGCCGAGTAATAAGCCGTCGCGTCTAGGTACCCCCTCTTTATCCAGTCGCCTTTCGATGGACGTGTAGGTGACTTCCACGTCTCGGCGGTCGGAAATAATGCTCCAGTGAACGTATGTCTTTTCAGAGTAGTGTTTTGGATTTCTTTGGCTAAATACCTGCACGTGGGTTCACATGACACAATTTACAAAAGAAAGAAGGAAAGAGGAAGAGAAAATAAGACCGCGTCCTGCGTCCCGGGACTTGGGGCTCCGGCACGTCTCGTTGAGGGGACAGCATTCCTCATGAGGAGACGCTCAGGGGACGTGGACACCCTCGGGGGGAGAGATTCTCTGCAGAGGTGGCACGTCGCGGAGGCTCCGATGCCGCGGAAGGGGCGCGGGTGGGCCGGTGGGCGCGACGAGGACCCGCCATCTGGGAGCCGCAGCTCCGCAGGGTTCTGCGGCGTGACGTGCGTGGGCGGCTTCCTGCTCTGCGGTGCGCGCGAGGTCCGGCTGTGTATGCGCTCCTTGCCTTCGCGCGGCCGCGTGCTCATCCTTGGTCGGTCGATGGCTCTTCATCATCATCATCATCATGTGACCGGCATGTGACGCATTTGTTTTGAGTGTGCCCCGTCATGCTTTTGACGTGTGCTCGTATCGCACAGCGGACGCCCGTAAGTCTCGGTAACATCCCTCACCTCGCCGGGGACAGTCATGTTTCTCACGATGAGGTCTCCTCACGTCTCCTCTCTTGGCGACTCTCAGACCGACGGTTCGCGGGGCTCCCTGCGGCCGCCGGGCTGTCGGTTCGTCCCACCCTCGGGACTCGGTCGTCTTGTAACTGGGATGAGTTTGTCCTTCCACAGGTGCCTCTTTGTCAGCCAGGTCCCGCACGGCGGAGAACGGAGAGGCGTGAGCAGGGCCTTCACACGTCTGTACATCTTAACGGCAGCCGGGCGTCTTTTTTAGGTAGAAAGCGAATTCTTTTACAAAGAGGGGAAAGGCATGGTTCCTCCTGCCGCTGGGAAATGGAGATTTCAGGCAGCAGAGGAAAGGGGTGACCGGAAGGAAACAAACCAAACAAACCAAACAACCAAAAAGCGACCAGAACACCCCGCCGACCGCGTCAGAACCTCCAGCTGCCGCCGGCTGCCCTCGAGGTGGGGCCGGATGCTCGTTCCTCGGCAAAGGTCGCCTCGTCCACAGAGACGCCTGTTCCCTAAGCCCCGTGTGCCATTGTACCCCCCAATACTCTCCGCGCCCCTTAAGCTGAGTACTTCCGAAAGCCTCCCGTGCAGTACGCGCCTTTCCTCCTGGGGTCACGAGGCGCCTGGTCACGCGATCGCGCCGGCGTGTGGCCTCCTAGGGGCGCACGGAGCCGGGTCGGCGAGGCCGTCCCGGAATCGTGGTCTTCGGCGCCCCGTCGCAGGAAGACAGGCACCGTGCGTCCTCAGCTGCCGAGGGTCGGCAATGGCCACGAGAGACCGGCCTCCTCGATGCCCTTTGGGTGCCCTTTGGGAGCGGGTCCGCGGACACGGCGTCGCGGTCCCCGGGGTGGGCACGGCGACTCGCCGCGATCGATGACCGCGTGGGAACACGTCACGCCCCCTTCTGTCTCCCCAGGACGTGGACCCTGTGCGGGACGCCCGAGTACCTGGCCCCCGAGGTCATCCAGAGCAAAGGCCACGGGAGGGGCGTGGACTGGTGGGCGCTGGGCATCCTGATCTTCGAGATGCTCTCGGGGTGAGTACGGGCCCCCCGACGCCGTGCACGCAGACCTGGGCTCCCCTCCGCTGGGCACTTCGCCCCTCAGACATCTCAGGACCCCAGACGCGTGTGGGCGGGCCTTCGGGAGGCCGGCCGACGCTCCGGGCATCGCCACGCTGAGATGACCGGGTCCGCAGGCGCGTCTGCGAGACAGGTCGGAGGCTCCTCACTCGGGGACCTCGCGTGTCGGGGACGCCACCTCGTCCTGCAGACGGGCGCTGTCCTGGACGCTGCTGCGGCGGGCGGCCCGGGAGTCGCCCGGGGCCGTGGCGGGGGCATCGGACGCCGGGGGACGGGCCGCTTCTCTGCCCCCGCTGCGTGCCGTCCCCGGCCCCGGCCCCCTGTGTTCGGCGTGGGTGACCCCTCCCCACGGGCCTCGCACACGCCGCACGCGCTCGCTCCTCGTAGCAAAGGCCAGGCCGGCCTCGCGTGCCCGGCGCAGGGGGGTGTCCACGGCGGCGCCCGCCTCCGTGGGCAAGAAAGGCGGGGGGAGGCGCTGCGCGCCCCGCGGCTGCTGGGTCCGTCCGTCTGTCTGTGGTTCATCTTCCGACCTGTCCAGCCGCCCATCATCCGCGACTCACCCCTGTTCCCTGTCCTCCCCGTCACCCCCATCTCGTCTGGTCATCGGCGAATCGTTTCTGTCTTTATCATCCAGCTTAAGTCTGTCACCTCTCTGCCTGCCTGTCATCTACCTGTGATCGTTACCATCTACCTGTGAGTGTGTGTACCTGTGCTACCTACCTGTCATCTACCTGTCCCTTTAGATGCCTGCCTACCTACCCACCTGTCATCTACCTGCCATCGTTATCATCTATGAGTCTATGTATCTGTCCCACCTACCTGGCATCTGCCTATCACCACCTATCATTCTACGTCATCTCTATACATCACCTCTCTACTTATCTACCTATCTCACTACTTACCTATCTTCTGTGACCTTCCTATCGTCATCTATTAGCATTTATCGTCTATCATTGTATCATCTGTCTGTCATCTGTCTATCATCCATCTATCTATCATCTCTCTCTCTCTCTCTATCATCCATCTATCTAGCTAGCTAGCTACCTACCTACTTACCTATCTACTCACTATTATCTGTCATTCCTACGTATCTATGAATGTATGTATCTGTGTATCTATCCTATCTATCTATCTCTCTATCTATCTATCTATCATCCATCTATCTGTCCATCTGTCTATCATTCTATCATCTATCTCTCTATCTGTCTATCTATCATCCATCTATCTGTCCATCTGTCTGTCTATCTGTCTGTCTATCATCCATCTATCTGTCCATCTGTCTGTCTGTCTATCATCCATCTATCTATCCGTCTATCGATCTATCATCCATCTATCTATCTATCTATCAATCATCCATCTGTCTACCTATCTAACTACTTACCTATCTTCTATCATCTGTCATCTATCTATCATCTATCTATCTATCTATCTATCTATCTATCTATCATCCATCTATCTATCCATCTGTCTGTCTGTCTGTCTGTCTATCTACTTACCCATCTACTCCCCATTCTCTGTCACTCCTGCGTATGTATGAACGTATGCATCTGTGTACCCGTCCTATCTACCGTCTATCGTGTCTGTCACCAATCATTCCTCTATGTATCATCTCTCCATCTGCTTATCTACCTGTCTGTCTACCTAACTACTTCCCTATCACCTGTCACCTCTCTATCATCATCTATTGTCTGTCTATCATCCATCTATCTATCATCTATCATCATCTACCTACCTATCTACCTACGTACCTACCTTTCTAACTACGTACCTACCTACTTACCCACCCGCCTGCCTGCCTACTTAGCTACCTACCTACCTAGTGTTCTGAGTTTTCCATTACTGTTTACTCAGACATTTCTAGCGCGTTCCTTGACAGGTACCCTAGCCCAGGAAGTTCCCAAGCGAGGAAAAAAAGTTAAAGCCAGTTATGCACAGAGTCAGGCCATCGAGCAGGTGCAGCAGCTGTAAATGCAGACCGTATCGATCGGCTTCCCCTCGGATGTTTTCCTGCTGGAATTTTATTGGCCACTAGAGGGCGGCATTGCCCGACATAACCGACTCCTGGCCTCCAACAATTTTAAAATGGAATGAAATCCCATGTTTTCTGTCTTGTCTTTACTCCTGGGGCAGGATATAATATCACAGAGCATGACAATATGCGAAGTTACTATCAAATACAATATTAGGCCATGGTAAACTGGCAAACAGAATATTGATGGAATGCAACGGAAAATAATTTTAAAAGAATTGGAAAAGAATAAAGTAAAATCGAAGTACGATATAATATTAGCATATATGAGAATTTTTATATTAATATTACTATGTAATTAGAATTAGTAGAATAGTATTAAGATATGATGTTTAGACTATTAGACTAAAATGGAATGTCTTTTGTTATATTGATGGAATGGCACCCATAGGATCTGTCTAACATCGTAATGAAATGTTAGGGAAAGGCTATAATATAAGCAGAATGTGGTATGTCACTGGGTCCCATCGCCACAATCATTGACGGCCAGGGAACTTTCCGGGACAAGTCACAGCAGGGTGACATCCCAGGAACTCCCTTTGTATCCTCCGTCCAGAAAGTCATTCTCGTTGGCCTCAAACCCTTTTCAAAGTACCTCGCTTGCAAGGCCAGCTCCCTGCGAACAAGTTGAGCACAGAAAAGCGTTTAGCTGGCAGTTTAGGGTCATGTTAGTTTGTTTATTTCGATAGGAAGGAAGTTGCTCATAACGTCCAAAGCCATGAACCAGGCGCTCACAGCCTGTTCTCTAAGAATCGGGGTGCGGTGGGGTCTCGGGCAGAACAGCGAGCATTTCTTGGGGCCGGGCTTGCCTGTGGGGGGACCGAGTACTGGTCCCTGCTCTCTGCGCCTCTGCGTTCGGGCGAGGTGCGTACAGAGACGTCCCCGCAGGGTGGGCGGAACGGGGTGACACTCCTCAGGCCTCACGATTGTAATCACGGTAACTGGTCCCGCGGCCCAGGAGGCTCCCTGTCTGCGGGGCTCCTCCTCGTCCTCCAGTGTTATGCCTGTTAGGGCTGCCCCTTGCTCCGTGCCCCCGACATGTCCCCAGCGAGCGAAGGAAGCTTGCGTCAAAGCCGGTCTCGTCCTGACTCTGTGACGCGGAACCAACGGCCCCGACAGAGTGCGGGAGGGGGAGCTTTTCCCGCCCGAGACACGTGTTGATTTTTCCCACAGTTTCCCCCCGTTTTTCGACGACAACCCCTTCGGCATCTACCAGAAGATTCTCGCCGCCAAGATCGACTTCCCCAGGCATCTGGAGTTCAACGTGAAGTGAGTACACGCTCCGCCGCCCTCGCCTTGCGGGCGCGGTCGTTGCGTTTTTAAAGCGCCTAGGGGGAAACAATGAGGAATCGCGTGAGTCTCGGCGTCTTGGGGGCAGGACCCCGAAGCGCGCTCATTGTCCGGAGCCTCGTGTCGAAACTGTTTTGGACAGTCGCCCGTTTCCCCGGAAACGGACCAGGTTTTCCTTGCCACGCCGTAGCGACACGTCACCTGTTGGTGACTCTTGGCTCTACCGTGCGCCTCGGGAGATAAGTGGTATTTCCACGCAGCCCGTGAAGCTATTTCTATCATATTTCGTGAGAGCGGCCAGTTTCGTCGTTGCAAGAAGAGTCAGTGGGGGGAGCAGAGTGTAACCCCTTCTTGCCCTGTTCAGGGATCCCCGTCCTCAAAGCCCTTTTCTCGTGCTGAAATTCGGGGCCCCGCGCCCGTCGCCCCCAGAACTGCTGTCCTGAAACTCCGTGCGTCCGTGAGCTGGGCTCTGCCTTTCCCCACGCGTGTGGCAGTGGAGATCAGACACATCGCCTGGCCCGGCATCGAGGCGCCCACTCAACACGCCTCCCTGGCTTTGCCGTATCGGGGTGGCCTCTTGGCCCTGCCCCCCACCCCATCCTTCCAGGACCAGGCTGTGCTGCGAGGCTCAGATCTCGTATTTTAGATAAACCTTCTGTGCCTTATGATCCCAGTACGGCGGCTTTGCGTGTAGGCGCTCAGTAGGGCCAGCGCTGGCGCGTAGTAGGCCGGCCGCCCAGCGCTGCCGGAGCTGCTGACCAACGCTCGCTCGGCAGCGTGGGCCCCGGGCGGCCGTCCCGGGGGGCGGGCTGTGCGGCCGCTCACGGTCTCCGTCCCCTGCGGTCGGGATCGAGATGCCAACGCTGTTTCTGCCCCTTCTCCCCCCCGGACAGAGACCTGGTGAAGAAACTCCTCGTCGTCGACAGGACCCGGCGCCTCGGGAACATGAAGGTAGGTGCTTCCGTCCTGTGCACGCGGCGGCTTCCGCGGCGGGCGCCCGTCGCCGGACTCGGGCACCACCTCGTCGGTGGGCACAGAGTCACGGTGTTTCTGGCGAATGCAGGCGAATGGGAGGAGGACCCAGGGCGGGAGGGGCGGGCGGGGGTCGGGGGGCCGCGGGGTGGGGCGGGCGTCTGCCACCGGAGGGGAGGACGGGGCGCCCCGAAGCTCACGCAGGCGGGAAATCGGGCGGCGGCGCTGAGTGCTCGGTACCGGCTCCGCGCGGACTTCCTTCGGGGCGCGCGGTCCTGTGTCTGCCTTGCTGGGCGACACTCCGCACGTCCTGTGCGGCGTGCGTGTCTGCGCGACCGAGCGGCTCGCGGGCACCGGGCGCCCTCGCGGGGCAGGCAGGCTGGCCGGCCACGCCCCGACTCCCTTTTCTCCCGTGTGCGTCTCTCCCGAAGAACGGGGCCGACGACGTCAAGAGGCATCGCTGGTTCCGCACGGTAGACTGGGACGCCGTCCCGCAGAGGAAGCTGAAGGTGCGGGGCGCGCCGGGGGGCCCCCCGCGGGGCTCACGCCCCCGCCTCGGCGGCGGGACTCGCAGGCGCCTGGCTCCCTCCCTCGCCGGCCCCGTGGGACCGCGCTGGGTCCGGCCACCCCGCTTTCCCCCGGGGAGCCGTCAGCGGCACGTCCGTGGCGATGCTGGTGCATGCGTGGGGGGGGGGGGTTCCTGGGCGACCCCCACAGCGCGGTCCTCAGACATGGCCCGTGGACCCCGAGGAGCCTGGCCGCGACGTGCTCACTGTGCCTCTCTGCTCCGGCCCACATCGCAGCCGCCCATCGTGCCCAAGGTGTGCAGCGAGGGCGACACCTCCAACTTCGAGGCGTACCCCGAAAGCGACTGGGACGCGGCCGCCCCGGTGTCGCCCAAAGACCTGGAAGTCTTCAAGAATTTCTGAGGACAGGAGGCCGCCTCCGGGACGGGGCGCGTCCGCGGTGAGTGACTTAACGCAGCGCGGTCCAGCGGGGCGCAAGGCAGGCAGGTCCGCGGGCCGAGGGGGGACCTCCGTCGCCCATGGGGGCACGAGCCGCAGACAGACGGAGACCGGCCTTCCGGGCGTCAGCCGGACCAACGCCCCAGGGGGGCCGCTCACCGGGCGCGGGGGGCCTGGAGGCAGCATGTGCCCCGCGGGGTGTAAATCCCCAAACACGTGTGTCCGCCGCGGCCGACGCCCCCTGGGCAGGTGCGTCCGGGAGGCACGCCGCCTTCCTGTTGGGCGTGGTTTTCTGTTTCTTTGTTTCCTTGTTTCTTTGTTGCTGACAAAGCTCGAGTTCTTCTCGTATGGAAACGCCGAGTTCCGGGGCGGCCTCCTCCCGACACGGAAAACCCCGAGTGTTGTCGGAAGGGTGCTTTCGGGTCCCTGGTTGTCACAAGGCGATCACACATGGCGTTTGCTAAAATTTAAAAAAAAAAAAAAACAAAAAAAAGCATTCTGAGTTCGTTGTGAACTTGAACGCCGGACGCTCTGTAACCAGCGTCCGTGGCCGCGGGACTCGGGAGGTCGCGCGGTCTCCGTGTTGGGGGCCGCTCGAGCCACTCGCCTGGGCCGCGTGGGCGTGACGAGGGCCGGGCCCCCCCGCGCCCCCCCCCGTTCCGCCTTTGGCTTCGCACGTTCGCGCGGAACCCCGTTTCCGCTCCTGCGGCCGACCCCCTCCCGCCCCGTGCCCGAGGGCAGCGGATAGCGTGACTCATGGGCGCGGCCACCACGTGACAGTCGCCCGCCTTCGAAACACGTCTCCGTGTCCCACGGGGCACCGCCCCCCCCGGAGTCCGAGCCCGCGGCTCTCGCGATGACGCCCGCAAACAGCGTCGCTCTGTTTCGTGCCGTCACGCGCGGTACGCACGGCGCCCACCGCGGTAGACGCTAACCAGACCCTTCGTCTTTTCTCCTGCCAGACACCGGAGGAGCCGAGCCCGCCCCGGCCGACCGGCCGCACCTGCGCGGCCCCTTGCACCCGCGCGTGCGAGCAGCTGGGCCCCGGGGCCCCTCCTGGGACCTGCGTCACCGCGGCGGCTGGACCCGCGCCTCGCGGTCGGACGCGCTGAAACATCCCTCCCCCGCCGCGATGCCCCGTGGTTCCTGTTCCCACCGACCCGGCTCGCCGAGTGCGGGCTGAGCGTGCGTGGTCATGGCCACGCGTCGCGTGCGTGTGCGTGTGTGGATGTCCACCCGGGCGTCGTAAGAAACGGCGTGTGTGTCGATGTAAATGTTCGCGCTTCGGCAGAGCCTACGACGCTGCGTTTTCAGACTTTTTTTTTTCCTCTAGAACGTGTTCTCTTGGGGACAAAAATCTAAGAAGGAAGATGTGTGCTTTTTTTTTTTTTCTTTGCCGTTTTCCGTGCGTTGTTAGGTCTTCGTGAAGAAAACGTCGCCTGACCTTCTCTAGCTAACCTCTTCGAGGCTTTACATCTGGTGATTTTAGGTCTAGAAACCAAAAGGAAGGGAAAGAGACGGGGGTTTGAATTTTAGTCCGAGAGGGACCCCTGACCGTTCGCGTCGTCGAAGGCGCGAGACAGTCAGAAACCTTTCTTTCCCCCCAAGTGTCGTGCCGCGGGCCAGGAAGGGTAGACGCTGCGGCAGTCGGAGCTGAGATCTCCCCGGCACCGCCCCAAAGGCAACAGAAGGCCGTCGCGCCGAGCTCTCCTCTCCGCTTTCACCTGGACGGAGCCCGGAGCGAAGGCCCGCGGGCGGCGCACCTCGGTCCCGTGCCGGCGGAGGTCACGCTCGGGCAGGGTGACCAGCGCGGGAGACGTTTCTCCTCTTCGGAGCCGCTCGTGATGGTGGCGGCGGCCGCGGCTGCGCACGGAAGCAGGACACAGCCGAGGTCCCCGGAGTCCGCGCTTTCCCCGGGTCTCGATTCCTTTCCTCCCTCGCGCTCCTGCTCCCCGAGTCTGCGCTTCGCTGTGCAGGCCCCACGGGGACGGCCCGTTCCCCGCCGCCCAAACCCGCCGTGCGTCCGCTCAGAGGCTCCGCACGCCCAGCCGCCTGTGCGTTTAAGAAGCAGGTCCCAGTGCCTTCGGGAACGCCAGGGCTCTGATGCGGAGAGCTGCCGTTCGGGGAACTCTTGCTTGTTTTAAAAATAAGAAAGAAAGGAATGCATTCGCCTATGAGATGTGGCCGGTTTCCACGGACGACTGACAGGGAAGGCGCTGTGTGCTCGAGGCTGGAATGATCAGGACTCACACCCAGCGGAGCTCTGGAGCACAGGGCCGTCCAAGAGCACAGTCGTCCCCCGGCTCATGCACGAGCTCGCCGTCAAGCGGGCAGCGACTCGGGCCGTGGCGTGAGCGCGGAATGCGGTGACTTGAACCCTTTCTCCCCGAGGGGCGCCTCGGTGACGTGTCATCTCCCGGAGGTGCGGGGCGCGCGGCCCCCACCGAACTCCGCCCTCAGCCTGTCCTCCTCGGTGTCCGTCCTGTTCGCTGTGAGCCGAAGGCCAGCGCCGGCTGACACTCGAGCAGTTCCTGAGCTGTTTTGTTACTGAACCTTCGGTGAGATCGACAGAGTGAGTGACTTTGCGCACTGACTGAGACGTGGGCCTAGAAAAAAAAAGCATGTCTCCTGACTCCTGACTATAAGGTAAATAATAATAATAATTACTGTTACATTACAGCCTTCTGCTCAAAAAAATTGAAACACCGTGCTCCAACATGAAAAACAGTTCTCCATAGGCACATTCGCCCATCTGCGTAGTTTTGGGTTTGTTTCTGACTGTGCAGCATTTAATAAATGATAGGAAAATAGCCTGAAGGAAGCCTGAGAGGCATTGCCTTAATTTTGAACAAATCTGCCGGAAAAACAAGGGTTCGACGGCATCAACGACATCATCCTTTAAAAACATCGTCGTCAGCCACTGTGTGGTAACCACGCAACACAAACGGAACATCGACAGGAATTTCAGAAACCCTCGGGGGCCTTACCCGCGCCTTCGACGGTCTCGCTGATGTTCACACCTGGCGTGGCCCTTGCTGCGTGTGACTTACCTGTGGCAGGGCCGGCTTAATCCACGTGAGCCTTCAACGCATGGGACGCTCACTGCGTATAGTGCAAAATTAGTTTCCTCGGCAGGGACGTCCTGAAATGCCTATGCGTCTGTGATCAAAGAGACTCACTATGCAAAAGTGTGAGGAAAATTCATGGCAGGGACCACAAAGTTCAGGCCAGAAGAGGTTGTGTCTTTGGTTTATGCAGCGTGGAGGGTTCGCAAGGCTTTCTCAGATACGACTAACTATCCGGAAAGGATCTTTAAGGAGAGCTATGTTCATTCAGGTGGATCTCGCCCTGACAGAAATGTCACTCGCCTGGCCCGATCTGCGTACCGAGGAAGGAAATGAAAATCGCACAGCAAGCAGATGGCGCATTCGTATCTGCTGACTTCTCACGCCTCCCAGACGGAAGCCGGAATTCTCCTCGGCGTGAACACGTCTGTGCCCGCCGTTGGGCGAATCGCGGTTTCTGCCGTCAGCGTGACAACAGCCAGAGAGGCCCTGGCGACAAGGCGCACATGCCCACCGGACACCACCGTGTGGGTTTAAGACCCCTCTTCCCATCCTCGCCCAGGGAGCAGCTACACAGTCACCTGTCTGTAAGTGTCTAGAACGTTCTGGTTCGTTCTACACATCTAAGCTGCAAGACCAGCTCCCCACGAATGACAGCGTCCCCCGCTGCGCTAAATCTTGGAGCGATGCGAGATGCGTTTGCTGTTTCTGAGTTGACCTAAGTTGCCTCTTTTAACTGTAAAAATATGGCTCAGGTGCCTCTCCGCAGGGCCAGTGACCAGGGTGAGGACTTCGGGCCACGGCAGATCCCGTTAGAACATCAAACTCTGCACTCTGGCTTCTTGGTCAATGGAGTGCAGGAAAAAACACTTGGTTGGATTGTGCGTGTGTGTGCGTGCGCGCGCGTGTGCGTGTGTGCATCACGAAATCAACACTCACACAAGCACCCGGTTCCTGCAACCGTCGAGGTTTGCAATGCGATGCCCGAGAGGTTGGTTTGTTTGGTTTTATTTTTGGTCCTGCATCTACGCAGAGCATCTCTTACACGTGCTGGGCGAGTCCCGCGTACCGTAACCTGCCTTCTTGCTTCTGACGCGTTCCCCTCGCGAGGACGATGTCCACGTAACCGAGACCGAAAGGAAAAGCAGACTGACCGCGGTGCGGACGCCGTTCTCGGCTGGCCTGGCGGGTGCGCGTGTGGGTGCGCGCGGGTGGCAGGCAGCGTGCGGCCGGGGCGTTCTCACCACACGGGACACGTTCACGCCGCGCTTGCTTGGCAGACCCCGTGGGCTCGCGCCGCGGGGAGCCGCCAGCGCGTCCTTCCTGGCAAGGAAATGCTCACGGCGCCCTGCGAATTACCGGGTCCGGACATGTCCTCCTTCGCGTCCTCGGTCTTCCGTCTCGAGGACGCGTCCGTCGTTTAAGTCCGACCCGCGGGCCGTCTGTGCCTCCCCGTCCGTCTGTCCCTCCCCGTCCTCCGAGGCTGGTTCTCAGCTCCGTAGACGGGACGTCGCTCTGTCCTTCCGTGTGCCGTGCTGCGGGCGGCCGGGCTGGGTCACTCGGGCGCTTCCGAGGGCTTCGTAGGGTGCCCCCGACCGGTGACAGTGCCTTCGCAGGGGTGGCACGTCCCCGCAAGCCACCCCTGGGACGTGCGGGGGGCCGTCACGGCTCCTCGTGTGCATGTGGGGAAAATCCCGACAACAACAAGAAAAGAGACTGTTTCTCATCCTGTGAATTCCTTGCACACTGAAAATCACTGTGATTTGTATATATACCTTAGGAGAATTTTACTGCTGTCTAATTTATGGAATAATACTATTGATTCCAGGTTTGTTTAATAAAACGTCGTTATCTTTTAAGAAGTCTGATTCCTGTCTGCGTTTTCTGTTACGGGGTAAACTGTAGCTTGTCGACTTCCATCTGGTCTAGGACGCGGCATGAGTTTTCAGAGTTTTTAATGTATTTATTCCTCATTCTTTTATTCGGGATGTAATCGACATGTAACATTACGTTAACCTGAGGTGCACAGCCTGAGTCCGCAAAACGGTCACCCGTGATAAAGTCCGAATAACACTCGTCACCCAGACAATCAGGATCGTCAGTGGCTCGGGACTGTGGCATTTCCACAGAGCGGGTGCTCAGGAGGTGGCATCCTGGCTTGGGAGAGGGAGCATGTGTGTGTGTGTGTGTGTGTGTGTGTGTGTGTGCGCGCGCGTGCACACGCGTGAGCAGATGCCCTGGAGAAAACGCAGGGATTTTTGAAGAACCGACATTCCGGGGGGTGCGTGATGCCAGGTGACCAAATCCCTGTTCTCCTCTTGGGGTGCCATCTAATTTTTTCCCCCTTCATTCGTTTTTAATAACACCCTGTCCACCGCGGTCTCTTCCTTGCCCGACACCCAAGCTCCTTCTGCATTCTCATGAAAAGGGACCTGATAACTTCGTCCCCAGAGAGTTAAAGGAAAACACAGATGTCCCCCAGGTCGACGTCTCGGGTGCTGTCTGCAGAAAAAGAAGGGGCGCCCATCTTCAGAGCGCCCCCTGCCTGCAGGGCGACGAGCTGCGCCCTCTCACGGGTTGACGATGTTTTATCGTCATGTGCCAGTTCCCTGTTATCCGCGGGAGACATGGTCTGTGACTGCCTCTGGTCGCCTGAGGCCACGGGTAATACCAGATTCTCTCTCCGCACACACACACACTTTTTTCCACGGAAAGGAAGCACTTTACGGCTTCTCTCTGGTGTGTGCAAATGGCCGGCCTCACTGCCTTCGCATCTGGGAGGCCGTCAGGAACAGTAAGGGTGACGTGGTCACAACATGCCATCCCGTGACCGTCGGTGCGATGAGCGGGGTGTCCAGGAACCAGCAGGCGGGGAGCATCCGCAGCGCGCAGATGCCGGACGCACAGATGAGTCGCAGCTGGACAGGACGGGGCGGGGCGGCCCGAGGTTTTGCCACACCGCTCACGAGGGCGCACGATTCTACACTTAATGAACTGTTTCTTTGGGGGATTTTCCATTCACTATTTCAGGACCATGGCTGACCTCGGGTAGCCGAAACCGTGGAGAGAAGCCACAGGTGAGTGGGGGGCTCCCGCGTGTTTGCCGTGACACCGAGGACGTTGAAGGCGCCCGGTGTGCGGATTTGATACCGTGAGATGTTACGTGGGATCGCCGCGGTCATGGTAGCCCGGTCCACTGTCGGGCCCCACGACCGTCAATGTTACGGTGGAACTGAGTGAGTTCTGGTCTTCGTTTGATGATTATAATACAGTGTTGTTGTTTACCTTCGCTGTACTGTGCATTAGAGGTAGGTTTGTACCTGCAAACAACATCTCTCTTCTTCCACCACTGTATTTGTTTTTACGAGTTTGGTGTGTGTTTTTTTGTGTTTTGTTTTGTTTTGTTTTTTTAGATTCCACATATAAGTGAGATCGCCCAGTTTTTGTCTTTCTCACACTTATTTCTCCGAGCATAACACCCTTAAGCTCCATCCATATCATTGCAGATGGCAGGGTGGTTTCCTTTTTCCGGGCTGCGTAGTATTCCGTTGCATATTCGTACCACTTCTCGATCAATTCGTCCGTGGACGAACGCTTAGGTCGTTTCCATATCTTGGCTGTCGTGCATAACGGTGCAATGAATGTGTGTGTGGATGGGTGGTCGGGGGGAGGCAGCGTTTCTTAAACCTCCAAATCAAAATCACTGTGAGATCCCTCCTGACCCCTGTCCAAACAAATAGCCATCGTCAGAAAAACAAGAAATAGCCAAGCTCTGGCAAAGACGTGGAGATGGGATTGCAAATGGGTCCAGCCGCCATTTAAAACCGTACGGAGGTTCCTCAAAAAAAATAATAAAAATAAAAAAGAGATAAAACTACCTTTTGACCCAGCCATTCCGATTCTCGGTACACCGTTAACACTCAATACTTAGAAATCCTGTGAAATAGGACTTCATCCACCCACTTTAAAGGTGGCAATGTGGAGGCCGAGGCCTCAGAGCTGCTAAATCGCGCGGCTGGGATTTGAGCTCCATCTGGCGCTGCCGGTCTCCATGGCCACGCGAAGTCCCAGCAACAGAACTACGAAGATGCTTCAGGGTGCTGGGCGGCACTGCCCAGGCCGAGGGGGACCCACACGGAGGGCGTGGATTTAGGAGGATCCCATGTTTCCCTTTAAGGCAGAAAACCATCATCTCCTTAAACCCGGTACATTGAGCCTTTTGAGAGTCTATTTTATTTATTTCAATGGGCAAGTTGCCTTCCAGGGTACACACCAGAGAGCATTTTATAAACCTGGGAAGCTACAAGCTTGGGTCATTTTATTTTATTTTATTTTATTTTATTTTATTTTATTTTATTTTATTTTATTTTATTTTATTTTTTTACTGCGGTAAAAAAGTGCAACACAAAATTTACCCTTTTGGCAAAATTTCCGTGCACAATACAGTTTTGTCAGCTGCTGGCACGGTGTCATCAAGCCGGTATCTACACGGGATTCATCGTGCAGAATCAAGACGTTGTACCCCTGGAACACTGAGTGACCTCCCCCCACTTCCCATCCGCCCCTGGCACCCCGCACCGAGCTTTGGCTCAAATCGGAGAAGTCGGGGACCCGACCGTCTGGGTCTTAAATTTCATCCCAAATGTTTTTAGTTCCCGAGAACATCGGGGAGGCTCCACCCGAGCTCTCGGTTCTCGTTCTAAACATCTGGCTACGCTTGTGCTGCATGGTCAGCTTTTTTAGGGTCCCCCGGGGGTCCACGTCTCCGAGAGCCACTGGCCCAGAAACAGTTCTGAGAGATCAGATTGCGCGTCCAGGCCGTTTAAAACCAGTGCCTTGCAAAGAAAAGGAAAAGGAAAAAAAAAAAAGAAAGAAAAATCCGCAAAGGGCACAGTTTAAAAAGTGATATCACCCCCGTGAGAGGGACGTGAGCCAGCAAAGGCTACAGCGCGCCCTTGGCCCTCACGCGAACTTCCGCTCGGCCTTGTTGTTGGTGGGCGGGGTGAATAAGTGGCCAAGACGCCCGAAGGCCGGGGGTGGACTGCGGGGGAGGCCCGCGCAGGCCCCGGGGCCGTCCCTTCCTCTGCGCTCAGATGTGGGGCTGCCTCTCTTCCCCCCGGGGTCCTTGCTCTGTCCAAGCCGACGCCCCGTCCTGCCCCACTCGGCTTGAGAGAAGCGGCCCCGATGACCTAATCCAGAAGACGTGTCCGACTTGAAAGGAATCGGGGTTTAATCAGAGATCTCGTCGGCCTGGATTTTCCATCCCTCGGCCACGGCCACGTCGAGGCCTGGAGCCGGCGTGTTCGTCAGAACCATCCAGAGCTCACACGCGCACACACACGCACACACACACACCCCTAGAGAAAACCCTAACGTGAGAAAGCTCGCCGTGTGCACACGGTGCCCTCGAACGCGGCCCCATCGGCCCGTGGAGCCCTAGCTCGGTTTCGGGTCTCGCTTTAACGTGAGTTGCGACTCACACAATTGGAGACAGGGCCCGACCCTTGGGTCTCGCTTCCTGTCTGCAAAACGCTCCTGAGAGAAACGTCGGTGCCTTCTCTGAGTCTCCGTACTTTCCACGTCCACGTCCAGTCGGAGACGGGTGTGTCCGGGGCTCGGAGAGACGACGCCTCCCTGGCTCCCGCGGACTCACACCGCGAGGCCTTTGCGTATTCGTGCGTTGTTCACCGGCACGCAGCGCCTCCCGGCTAAACGCGGCTCTTAAAATGACGGTTTATTCATGGCCTCTCGACAGAGGGGCACTGTTTTTTTCTCTGCGGCTTCGCTCCAACTCTGCCGATTTGTACTTTGACCAAAAATGAAGACGGCGAGAAGCAGAAGTGGATCCAGCTTTTTTGATGGTTGTTTTTTTTTTTCTTTTTTACAATCGTCTTATTATTATTATTTTTTTTTTTTAGCAGAATGGCCATTGACATCGTCGGTTCCCGCTGATCTTTTACGAGGACGGCACGCGCCAGCTGGACGGGCTCCCCCGGATTTTTCCTGCGGCGGTGGAAGATCCGCGTCACCTCTTGGCAGCTGGGGACGGGCGGGCGGCCCCTGCGCAAGACTTCCAGTTCTCGTCGAAGACCTGGACGGGCGTTTCCACGTTTGCTGCCGTGGCCCGTTCTGTTTCTGGAGCGGGACGAGGGGTCCCCGGAGCGCCGTGTGCCTGTCCTCACTCTTTCCGATCGGGGCCTCTGCCTCGGTGCCTTCGGAATCCGGCCGGGCTCGTTCGGGCCTGCAAAACCCTGACTTTCTCACCAGAATCTACCTGGGTCTGCAGCCCATACCCTAATTTTGTCTCCCGGATCTCATTTGGCTATAGCTCGATATTTTTTTTTGTCACTCGATCTTCACTGAAAGTCTGCTTTGTTTTCTGCACTTGGAAAAAAAAAATTCCTGAAGCAATGACGAATAATTCTAGGCTTCCAAAATAGTGGTAGATTTATGCTCTCTATGCAGGCAAAATCGATACTGATAACGCACTTTAAAAGAGATATATATATATTTTTTTTCTTTTGCGGGGCATGGTTCATCCCTTCGATATGGAATAATGAATATTTCACATGCGTTAGTTACTCAAAACGGTTTGAGACATTGTAAGATTTCACTGGTACAATTAGCATTGTAAATAGTGTATTTAAAAACAGAAAATACATCTTAAACAAAGCACGGAAATTAAACCCGCTTGATGGTGGATACATCCCGACACCTGGCGACATCTGCTCTGCTCTCCCTTCTGTGGGCTTTGTGATTGTCCTAAAGTATGTGGCAGGCTAGATACGCATTTTGTGTTGTTCTCAGTGAGCCTCTTCCACACTGATAAATATTCTTGGCGAGTGACCAAGGCCGAGGTGTCCTCTGGACTTGGGAAAACCCTGCGGTTCCCTGAGCTCACCTTGACCTGCGGGTGGGCTAAGTGTCCCAGCGGGTGAAGCTTAGTCTCTGGTTCTGCGTGCGGCTTCTGCGTGGCTCTTGGTTACAGCGCGAGCCCTGCTGTGTTTCTCTGACGGTCTCTTCCGACAGGAAGAATTGCAGCGACTGCACGACCAAGGTCCATACGAGAAAGGAAATGTGTCCAGAGAAAGCCGGCCAGCCACGGTGCCTGCTGCGGGTACAATGGCCTGCGTGACCAGTATGGAGAGTCTGCCCTTCAAGCAGCCTGGGCCCTATTCACTTGGGGCCAGATCGTTCTCCGAGATGTGTCTGTGCGCACGCGTGTGTGTGAAATCAGTTTCCAGAAAGGAAGCGCTGGATCAGAAGATCCGCACAGTCATGTTACGGTCGGACGCTGGCCGGTCCCACGCAGAACTGCCGTGGCAATGTGCAGCCTTCCTCAAGCAATGAAAGGCTCTCGCGGCCTCGTCTGCAGCGAGCTTTGCCAGCTTCCATGAGTTTTGGTAACTGGATTGGTGGAAAGAAGCGATATTTCAGTATTTCCAATGCACGTTTCTTTAGTACTGAGATGTTTACATGTGTAGGTTTTGAGCATTGACTTTATTTTCGAATGGCCCTCATTTGTGCAGTTTTCAACGAGTGGGGTTCCGTGACGTTCAAGTGATCGTCTCTCCCATTTTCTAGGGATTTTTTTTTCCCCTTGAAATAATTTAAGCGTTACGAGAAGTTCCCAGCCTGCACAGAAGACGGCCTCTTTCATGCCACAATACATCGCCGACCACGCAACTCCACTTAAATCGAACATGTTTTCCAGTTCGTTCGATACGTGAGCTGTATAAATATATATGTGTCATTATATATGTGTGTGTATGTGTGTAATTATACCCAAAACATAAACATGAATCACAACGTTACTTAAAACGTGTATCTTTATGTATTTAATTTGCGTCCGCAGTAACACATCTGCAACATATCGCCGACACTGTAACGTAATTAAACGCATGTTTTTCTGGCACTTGGAATTTCACGGAAATTAGATCACCGCGTTGTGACCCCCGGTTTGTTTTGGGGTTGTGTCGTTGATCGACGGCTGGGGCGCGGCAGGGGCCCCTGCTGGGTGGCTGTGCCCACGCCGTGGACCGTCTGCCACCGGGGCGAGGTACCTACCGGCTTTTCCGAGCGCCGGCTTCTCCGCGCAGCCTGGCGGTGAAAGCCCATTCGCTCGCCGTGCTCGGCCTTCCAGGGTCGCCGTGCCTTGGGGCCAACGCGATGGGGACCCCGCGTGGTGAACCCCCCTCCGGCCCCTGAACCCCGCAGCTCAGCCCGTCGTGCAGAGCATCTCTGTCCTCTGCGGTCGTGGGGGCCAGATGGAGTGCATCGTCCTCTCCGTCTCTGCGGGCACCTGCTTCGTGGGCCGTTCTCGGTCTCTGGGCGGCGTCTGCGTGGTCCGCGTTGTCAGGTGGCGCTCTGCACCGTTTTCTGCAGCATCCGAGCGAACATTCGCAGGCGGATCACAGCACGTCACTGTCATCCTTGCCGATCGCTCCGAAGAACACGGAGGCGGCAGCCAAGGAGGGCCTGTGCGCCCTCCCCGTGTGTGGGCGAAAGCGGGCAGCAGAAGGCGTCGGTTTGTTTCCGCGATGCGCATTCAGGCTCCCGCGTCTTCTCGAGTTTGCAGGTCGCGGGGGGCTCACCCTTCTGTAGCTCGCACCGCGTACAGGACATGGTGCTGCCCGTGTTCTCAGGAGACGCCGAGGGCATGCGGGACTCTGACGGGGGCGGACGAGGTCTTGGGCAGGCGACCGGCCGCGGGTAAGCCCGTCCGTTTCCACGGGGCCGACGCTTCCTCCCGCCGTGGCTCGCGCAGCTGCTTCTTCCTGCGCGTCCTCTTTCGGGGGCTGGAGGGGGCCAGATCTCCGTGTCTCCGTGGCACTCAGCAGCGCGTGAGGCGTCCTGGGTTGGTTGAGCGTCTCTGGAGCGACGAGGCTCCCTCCACCTCTCTCCCTCCCTCCCCTCCCCTCTCCCGGGGCACCTGGGAGTTTACGAGGCTTCACGGAGGGTCTGCCTGCTAGGAAGGAAAAAACCTCGTGGCTGGACCCCCCCCCATCAGAAGTTCGCCCTTCATCTCTCTGCGTCCGGCATCTTAACTTCAAGCGTCGACGATCGAACAGGAAATAGAGAAACGCCACACTCTCCATGCCTTCGCTAGACTGCCTGCTTCTGTGGGCTGTTGACGTGTTGCCAAAAGATCCCATTGATTTCCAGTCAATTAGCACTTAAAAAAAAAAGAAACAAAAGACTTATCGTCACATCTTTGCTTCTGTACGACTTAATTTTTTTTGTTGTTTTGGCCAGTTGATGGGTAGAACTGTTTCAGTGTGAGTTGCATTTTTACATGAACCGAGCTTCCTATCCGTTGCGTGTTATTTGCTTGTAAGCGTGTGACATCGTTGTTTGCATTATTTGTTCCTTTTCTCGACTTTCTCCCCACGTGCATCCCTCCCTTATCGGAAAACGGGCAACAAAGAAATCTCCGTGCGGTGCTGTCAGGGGTCAGCTCGGTTTCTCCGACTCTTCTGTCTTGAAAGTGCTAAGGAGTAAACCGGTGAGCGCTACCAGAAAAAAAAAAAAAGTAGTTTGAAAACTAACCATGAAATGAGGGCAGGATTTGAGAATAAACCGTAGCACATAGACTATATGGAACAAGCCCTGGCCATTATTTTTTTAACTGAAAAGATCCCTATTTTGACTCGAGGGAAAGTTGTTTTCTGTTTTTGTTTTTGTTTGTTTGTTTTCGCGAGGCAACACTTGGTTGACCTCCCAGCTCGCAAGGACCTTGTGAGCTTACAAGCCCTTTTTTTATTATTTTTTACGCCTACAGCACCCGGTATTCCGGGGCAGTCTCCCATCCGAGGACTAACCAGGCCCGTCCCTGCTCAGCCTCCGAGATCAGACGGGATCGGGCGCGTTCAGGGCGGCGTGGCCGCATCCGGGAAAGTTTTTAAGACTTAGTGATGAGTGAACAAGCTGCTTGGAAAATAATGCCGAGACTGTGGCTGTTTTGGAGGTGAGGGTGAGTCGCCTTGGGAACCGCCTTCTTCAGCACATACTCCTAGACCCAAATCCGCGGAGAAGGTCCACACACACATGGGAAACTGAGGCAGGCCGCAAAGCAAAACTTGAGTTCTTTCCTTTTCTTCCTCTATGGCCCGAGGTTTGACGACAACCCCAGGATTTAAGAGGCCGTGCCCACCGAGCTGACCACCTCACCTTTCTGTGTTTCGAGCACCTGACTTCCTCTCGCTCTTGGTGCTGAGACCCCCCCCATTCGTAGACCCCCGCACGGTGCGTCCTCATCTGCACTGACACTGCGGTAGGGAGAAGTGCCCGATTCAGCCTCTCCTCGCCCCAAAACAGCATGTCACCTCCTGCGCGCCCCCCGGCACGGTCACACCGGCCTCTGCCTGCAGCCCGCTCGAGCGGGGCTTCGTCTCAGACCCGGGGACAGGCCACATGTCCTTCCCCTTCGTGGCTTTGCCCGGCACATTCCGCAAATATCACGTGCATCCTCTCTTGCTATCCGTTTGTTTAATGATACCAAATTAGACGGAACGCCTCCTTTGGGAAGCCATGTCATTCACACGGGGGCACGTACAAACGTGTTAGGCTTTATAATCATGTACGCTAAAGGACAGAATCGGGAGGAAAAAGGGATAAGCTGCAATTCTTAGAAATAGGTACAGGACGCCACTGAAATCGGAATAATTGGAAAATTACTATTATTCCAAAATTCAATCCAAATAATTACGGATTCCCAGTAAGTTTTGCAACAGTTCGCTGTGTAACCAGATAATTATAGGTTCTCGGGTATGAAGACACTTTTATTTTGACTCACTAAAGGGAGGAGAATAATAATTATTATTATATGATTTCTTCAAAAAAAAAGAAAATAGCGCTATCCCATGTAAAGTCTGTCAGATCGTTTCCAGAGCCTATTGTGGGTTTGCAATGAGCTTCCTCTGGCATCTGTCAAAACGCCACGTTTTTTTAATTTATTTCAGAATGTCCTGGACGCGGCGGGCAAGTCTTACTTCTAAAAGACACTTCCATTCCACAGCAAGCCCTCACGCGGACGTCCGAAAGGCGCCTTCTTCTCGTGAGACCGTGCGGACCACGTAACACGCATTGGGGTCAAAAACGGACCCGGAGACGGGCTCGAGTCTTCTGAGAGTCACAGTCATTGCGAGTACACGTGACTCCGTGCTCAAGTGTCAAAACACAGAAACAGGAGTCTGACTCACACCCAGGAGCATCATCGTTTAACTGGGGGGCGTGGGGGAAGCGGCTAATAAAGCCTTTTTTTTTTTTTAAAGCCAAGGCTAATGGAACACTTGAACAAACAATTCCCAGGGAAGTAAGGCAACTTCGGAACGGCGTTTCGCAGCGCGGAGAAACTCCACGCGCTAGGAACCACGCTGCCATGGCCTCATCCATCATCTGCGACGAGGCGGAGCGCGCCCCGACCCGAACACTGCTCCCTCCCCGTTCACGGGCGTGATCGGCCGCGGGTGAGATAGGAGGATAAAGGCGGAGGCCGAAACGCAGAGTCCAGGACCGGAGTGTTACCGGGAACGGACCCGGTCTGGAGCCCGTTCCCGGGGCCGAGGTCTGTGTAGTTGTTAAAAAGCGGCAGCCGCGGCCCGGAGTGAGGAGGCGGAGGGTCCGCCCACACTTCTAGGACGTCGCGATGTGAATAAATAACGTTGACATTGCCCCCTCGGAGCAGGCATCGTGTTTCTTGGATTCGCGGTTGTGCGAAGGACACACACGCACACGCACACGCACACACACACACGGACACGCACATCGTTGGGTGCGACTGCACAGCCCCACACGGAAGCCCCGTGTGTCCTATAGGATGGCGAATGTTCGCGCTCCCGCAGGATGCGACTCCAGAGAGCTTGACCCTCTGACGCCAACAGCAACAGTCACCATTTTGGGTGAAACCCTGCGAGAAAGATCTATTAAATCCTTTCTTCACGGACCCCCCGCGGCGCTTTCAGAAGCACGTTCCCGAGGACGACGGTTCGATTCCTCCCGGACGGTTCCGGCACCGTCTGCTGCTTCTACAGACAAATATAGTGTCAGCTCGTAAGTGTATGGTCGCCACGTAAAATACGGGACAGCCAGGTAAATCTGAATTTTGGAGAAATAACGAATAATTGTTCTTTAAAGTATAAGTATAGCCTGTGTGATCCTTGGGTCACACTCATGTTGATAATCGTAAGTATATCTCATGTAATACTTGCAACATAGTACGCTGATGATAATCGTAAGTGTATCCCGTGTGACATTTGACGCACGTTACGCTGATGATAATCGTAAGTGTATCCCGTGTGACATTTGGCGCGTTACGCTGATGATAATCGTAAGTGTATCCCGTGTGACATTTGACGCACGTTACGCTGATGATAATCGTAAGTGTATCCCGTGTGACATTTGGGGCGTACCGTATCCGCAGACGCCCCGTGTCCCCGTTTGCTAAGCCGACGGCCGTCCATACACAGCGCTGCCTCGGCTCGCCAGCACCGGGTGAGCCGTCCATCCAGGGATCCCATCTGCTTCTACTTGAAAGAAAGTCCAAACAGGGTCGACGTAAAGAAGCCGAATCTTAGCCAACAGGGGGACAAGCTCCCGCCCGTTCAGGAGAGGGGGCTGGCAGGGAAAGCCCGCCGGCCTTCGGAGCAGCCGAGGCGTCTCACGGTCGCTCGGGCCCCCCGGGGAGCCGGGCGCTTCCGTGGTCACGGTGCGGTTCTCGTCTGTGCGCGGCGTCCACCGCACGGCCAGCGAGGCGGTTGGTGTCGGAGAGAAACCGGACCGAGCTCGCGCCTGCGTCCGGGCCGGCCACCCCCGAGCCCCTCCTCTGCGGGTGTGGGCGCCGTGCACGAGACGTCTCGGGCGGTTCCGGCGGCTCGTCCCGTGACCGCGCGCGGCCCGTCTGTGCCGCGCGAGCAAACGTCTCGTCGCGGTTCCGTCCGCGTGGACGCTCACCGCGCGCCCTGCTGCTGCCGGGGACTCAGCTCTCCGTTCGTGTGGAAAGATAAACACGAGAGGCTTTACCACAACAAGTGCACGGCTATTTCCCGAGCGTCTCGTGTTTATACAGGTGGGGTGCGTGTCTCTGGGCGAAACACAGCGTTTCGAATCAATAAATCCGGCGGCTGTCCGCTTCCCGCGACATTTTAGTTTCGTAAAACAAGCGCCTAGAAAGCAGGAGTCTGAGTTTAATCCGAGTGTGGCCGCCGTGAGAAGCGCGGACGAGCCGTAGGCGGGCTCGCCGGTGCCCGGCCCAGCGGTCGTCCACCCGGGAGCCGTGTGCTAGGCACGGGCACCGGGGGCACGGAGGACGGACTGTGCGGCCGACGGACATGGACGCGACCTCCGCCCTCGCGACCCCCGGAGCTCTGCCGCGACCCCGGGCGGGACAGCGGCCGGCCCATCCGGTCCCTCCCCGCCGTCTGTCGACTGCCTCCCTTCTGTTAAAAAAAATTTAAAAAAGGAGCTGGTCCCATGTGGCATCTAAAAAACAAAATAAATGACCGGACAAAACAGAACCAGACGCACGGGGAACAAACCGATGGCCACCAGATGGGAGGCGGAGGGGGGAGGGCGCAGGGCCACGTGGCAGGCGGCGAATCGCCACGGGGACGTGCGGTTCGGCGCTGGCGGACGAGTCGGTGACCCCGGGACACGGCGGGGGGAGCCGTGGCCAGGGCAGACCGCCCGCAGCTTCCACGAATGTCTACCCACGAGGCCGCAGCCCTGGACGCGGTTTAATCTCCGATGCCAATTGCACCTGAAACGTAAATTTAATTTTAGAGAAAAGGGGGGGTTGGGAAGGAGATGGACAGTCCCGAGTGGAGTCGGCGGCCAGTTGGGGTGATGGTGGCGTGGCCGGGGGTGGCCCAGGATCCGCAGGACGGGCGGGACGGGGCGTCCACACACCTGCTCCCAGGGAGCTCACGCCATCCCTCAGGGACGCTCCCTCTGCGGAGCCGGGCCCCCCACGCCTCGCGCCTGGGGCCCCCTTCGTGAGCGCGTGCAAGCCCTCCCGGTCGGGGACCCCTCCCCCCGCGAGACGCTCCTGCAGAAAGCCACACGCCGCAGCGCCGCGGGGAGCCGGATCGGCTGTGGGGTCCCCCTTCCCTGTTCATCACGGTCCCTTTACCACGGAGACGTCTGCGTCTCGTGGTGCGGACCCACAAACCTGCTTCCCATCAACAGGAAGGGAGTCCGAACCCCTCGTAACGGCACGGATCTTTTTAAATTTTCTTACCGTAGCTTCATGCGATGCGGGGCCCGAGGGGAATCGGGCTGCAGAGCGTCCGGCCGCGGGTGGAGTTGCAGGTGGAGCATGCGCGCTGTTCCCCTCCCGGGGGACCCCCAGCCTGTGGCACAGGAGGCCACCCTCTGTCACATGAATATCCAACGCAATATGCCACCAATGGACACAGTCATTTTCGGACAGCTCTTAAACGAGTCCTAAAAGATGCATTAAAAATCCATCTAACGTAGGGCTAAGTCCCAGCTGGGGAGGAAAAGGATCCACAGTAGACTGCGACTGGGACACTCGCCAACGGACAGGAAATAAAAACCCCTCCAGAAACCCGATAGGAAAAAAGCAAACAAACAAACAAACAAACAAACAAAAAACAGGAGAAGGAGAGAAACAGGAAAGACACGAAGGAGGGAGCCCCGTTACGAAATAACTATTAGTGATCAGAGCTGCACGTTAAAGCAGCAGGAGGAGATCATCTGAGCACGTTTGCATCGGCGCTAAAACTTCTGCAGAACCGGAACGTAGCCGGTGTTCGCACGGGCGTGAGGACACGGGACCTTTCCTGCCCCGACGGCAGCAGTCGACGCCTCGGTGGCCATTCCGAACAGCCTTTTAGCCAGATTGTAGGTTTTCGCTAAAGGACACAGAGAAGTTTTGCCAATGTGATGGCCCAACAACACCCGCCGTAGGGATCACTCCTGAAGAAATTCCTAGAAAAGCGCGCGAGGTCGTTCCACGTGGTTTTGGGACGCCGAGGCTGGCTCGGGTCGTCGTCGCCACGGGAAGCTCAGATCGCGTCGTAGATGCGTATGTTGTGGTGACAAACGGGGGAGAACGTGGGGTTATTTAGCAGCAAGATTAGGGCTTAGAAGCATTTTGTTGAGTGAAAGGCAGAATGAGATTTAGGGCACGGTGCTGTTTCTGTAAATCACACACACGTCCTCGCGAGCAGACGTGGAGTCGTTTGCGGCCCGCGGTCCGGGCCCAGGACACGCGCCGCGCAGATCGCAATGAGGGGCGCGGGTTGCCGGGGTGGAGCGCGGAGGTCTGAGGGGAGGAGGAGACCCAGGTGAGCAAGGCGAGGTCCTGCCGCGGGCGCCGGCGCCGGCGAGGCGGGACGGACGACTCGACTCTCGGGACGGACGTGCAAGGAAGAACCTCGCCTGCAAAAATGGACGAGGAGCTGGAGTTCAGCCGCGACAACGCAGAGGGAGAAGGAAGGAAGACGGAGCCGCGCGGAGGCGGAGGCTCGAGACGCCACGGCCGATTCACGTGACGATTTCCCCGCGTGGGCGCCACGGCCCCCTGGGGCCGGCTCATTCTCCGCGCCGCCGAGCGATGAGCGGCTTCCCTGCTCCCTGTGCCCCAGACGCCAGAGGCATCCCCGGCCGTGAGGATGCTCAGCGCCTGCAGACGTGGTCGCCTGGCCTCGGGAGGAGGGTGGCCGCGATCCCTCCCGCCGAGGGGGGCCGAGCGAGGACCCCAGGGGGAGAGCGGGAGGCGGCCGGCCGGGCGGGCAGAGTCGTGGGTCTCCCGGAACGTGTTTGGGATTGTACCTGGGACATCCACGGGAGGCTGCGGAGCCCCTCGGCCGACCCCGCTCGCCACGCGGATTTGACCGATGACGGCCTCGCGTGCGAGGCCCGGCCGACTGCTCCGCGAGTTCAAATGGGCTGTGTGTCCCGCCTTCCCGTCATGGGCATCTTCATCATTTGCATTAAGGTTCAGAACGAGTGTTTATTTACCTGTCGTTCCTTTACCATCGGCGTTTCTTTCTGAATCTTTTGATTCAGGTCTTCCATCAAGTCGGGAGAGTTTTCTTCGGCTCTTTCTCCTGTGATTTCTTCGGCCTGAACAGGCTCGCCTCGTGCGAATCCTTTCACGCGGGTTAGCTAGACGCCTCCTCCGCATATTAAAACGGAACGACGAACCTCTCGCCATTTTCGTCGCAGTGAATTTTTCCTCTGAGCATGACGTTTGCTTCGCAGACTTGAGGTCTCCGTGAGGCGCAGTGTGGGATTTCCCTCGTCGAGAACCTGCACTTTGGCCAGCCTGGGTTTTCACGTGTACGCACTCCGTGCTGATTTCGACAATGTCCGTCATGCTCCCGCAAAGGACGTGTGCCCGCAAATGGCCGTTGTTCACCCTATTTCGGAAGAACCTTCTTTAAAGAGCAGTATTTTTTTTTTTGTTTAGTGTTTACAAAATCGATCGGAAAATTCTAGCCTGTGGGTGTCTGAATTCTTCGTCCCTTGTTCCCTCCTTAGAACTTGCCCACACAGTTTTCATTTTGGTTCTATCTACCCGATTCTGAACGGCACGGACGTGACATTCTGGTGAGGTTGCTGCGTTCTGTCCAGTGCCCTGCTTCGGGGACCTGAGGACTCCCGCGCCCCAGCTCACGCTTTCTAAAATGCTGCCTAAAAGCTGGCGGATGTTACGTTCTAAACATCTCCCTACGTATGGTATGTTACGTGAAGTTCTCTCTTTATATTTATTCTCCCACTACATATGGTAAGGCTCAATCATTGTTTGCCTCTTCATTCAACTTAGAAAAGGGAGTTTGTTTTCGAAAGGGAATTCTAACGGACAAAAACAAGAGAAGAGTCCAACGCATCCTTGAACTCCAGAGAGAATGAGCCATGTGTTTTATGAGATCCTTCTGGGTAAAAAGTCGCTGAGGCTAACAGAATCCAGGAGGAAATCGCTTCCACAAAGACAGTTTGCTAACGAGACAGTGAAGCCAGAAATAATGTTTTTGGAAAGAGCGTTCTTCCCTTCCGCAGGTCGATGTAATGTCAGCGTAATTCTACACGTCCGCTTCGGCGACCTTGCCGGCCTGGGGCTTTACGACGAGGACTGGCCCTTGACCCGGAGGGGACGAGCCGCGGGGGAAGATCCTTGAGGAAACGATGACACAGCCAGACAGATGGGGTCGACGCCTCTAAGTGCAAACAGCTGTCCGTTGCAAACCGGCCGGATGCCGGTCAGCAGTTTGCAACTCTTAGGTGTGGCTCTTCCCGAAAAAGGCAGCCGTGCAGCTGGCTTTCGTGTTAACGGGTGCCCGGGAGGGAGATGTGGAGGTGGCAACGCCCAGGGTCCGGCACGGGCTGCAAACGTCGCCCCGACTGAGCTCGGCGCGTGCGCCGCCCGGTCCCTGTCCTGAGGCGGCCCGAGTGGCCTCCACCCGCAGGCGACGCCGCAGGAGGCCAGGGCCGAGCCGCCCGCAGAGAGCCACACGCATCTCCGGCCGGCGTCCCCCGCGAAGCGCGGGCCGCCCAAGGAGTCCCGAGGGGCCGTCGGAGCCGTGAGGTGGAGACGGGCTTCATGAGCTGACGGCCGCCGTGAATCTCTCGCTCCCTCAAGGAGGCGGCATTTGGGGACGACTTTCAAGCGTCTCTAACGTCAAGAATGTGTGTGTGTGTGTGTGTGTGTGTGTGTGTGTTTTTCTAGACCCGTAGGGCCAGAAAGAATGTCAAGCCATGTCATCTGTCCCGTAATCTTGTCCAAGGATTTGCACCGACGTGCTCGACACGTCACAGCGTCATCGCGATGAGGGCCCCGTGAAAATGCCACTCTGGGCTTGGACGTGCCGTGACCTCATTCCTCTGTCCTCACATGACGCGTCAGGCCCCCGGGACCGTCCCCTGCCCCCCCCTCCCGGGGCTTGTGTTCAAGTCTCCGTCTTCCGAACCCCACGGCAGCCCGGCTCGCGAGGGCTTCGGGAGCCGACCGAGCCTGTCTGCCGCCAGCCGCAAACTCCAGACGGAGAGCTTTAAAGATCCCCGAATCACAGCCATTAAGAACAGCCAGGATGGCGTATGTCGGACCGTGTCCAGCGTTACAAAACCACAGTTCTGCAGAGAATGACAGCCAAAGTGCGAACTTAGCCGGGGGCGGTCGCGTTCGGTGTGAGGAGGGTGGGAAACGGCGCGGCCTTCCGGAAGCTCACGGGGCTTCGGCTGACATTCTTCAGTGGCTTCCGCGCAGACCTCCACGTTTAAGCGGGAAAGACCTCGACGGCGGGCTCTTCCCTGCAGGTGCCGTGTTCATCCTGTCGCGATTCTTGCCGCTGCCTCGTTCCTCCGGGAAGCCGCCCTCCCCGGCGCCCGCGTCGAAGGATCCGCTTCTCCCCGGAGCTGTGGCTCAGACTGCTGAGTCTCTGTGTCCTCGCGTACTAACGAAAGCCGCGCTCGGCCCCGGACGCGAGGTGGCGTTTCCCGCACGGACATTTCCTCCCTTCGGTTCCCGGGGTGTGGGACCCCGGGTGTCCCCGACCAGCTCGCAGGACGCCTTCTGCCTTGTCCCTGCACATTCACACCAATAACAGGACGACCCCGGGAGCTTCACCAGCCGAAGCCACTGGGGACGTGACCCATGTATCTAAGGAAACTCCTTCCCCAGGACACGTGGTGCCCAGATGGAAGGGCCCCTCGCGCTTCCATTTTTAAATTTTGCTTCCGCTGCAGAAATTAACTTTCCAATGGTCGATGCTCATAGGAGTCTGTTCACAGCCGACAGCATGGTTTTATTAACCGCACCGAGGGATGACCTCATCCATTAAACACACATGTGGCCTCCCAAGGCGAAAGGGCAGACGGAGGGTATCGCGCGGGCGGCCCCCGGATCCCCCCCCGGGTGGTCCCCTCTGCCAGGGCCGGCTGCCGCCCCGACAGCCCCCGACGAGCCTCCCGTAAAACCCCCCTTCGTGATGACAGAACGTGAACTACCCCCGTCTTTTCTTTCAAGAGCTCTGCGGGGTTTTGCGTGAGGTTTCTTTTATGGGATATTCTCCTTTTTTTTTTTTTTTTGGTGGCATAAAGACTCTCGGAGTGAAGAAAAGGATTTGCTGAAGGGCAGTCTAAAACCCAGACTACCCACGTATAGGGCAAAGGGCCGTTAAAGGGGCAGACGGGATTCGGGTCGCCGACTGGCTTACGCTTACAATAGGGCTGGTCCAGGTGGTCCCGCTGTGATCACAAGGCTTCTTAAAAGAGGAGGAGAAGGCAGGAGAGAAGGTCCCCGTGACCGCAGGGGAGGAGGACTCGGCGCAGCCTTCTGGCTTGGAAGAGAAAAAAGATCCAGGCGCTCAGGTGTGCAGGCACCTGTAGGAGCCGGAAAAGACCGGGGAACGGATTCTCGCCCGGAGCCTCCGGCAGGAGCCGGCCCTGCTGTCTGTCGCCTCGGCCTCGCGCCGGCGACCCCTGTCTCGAACTTCCGACCTCCAGGACCGCGAGGGAATCACGGTGTGTTGTTTGCAGTCCCGGAGCCAGCGGTGACTTGTCCTTGAGGCCCCACGATACCAACACAGCTTCCCGGACTGGCGGCCGTGGCCCGAGCGCTTACGGGTCGCCGAGGACCGGTTTGCTCGGCGTACACAAGCGGCGGCGTCTGCTCGAAGTCGACCCCCACTCACGGAGCCCTGCGGATGGACCGCGAAAGGGAAGCCACGCGTTCGGGAGCGGACCCGCGCCGTTCGGACCCGCGCCGTTGCGGGACCCACTGCGGAGTCACCGTCATGCCTCCCGGGCGGTCCTGTCCACCCGCGCAGAGCCCCGAGACCGCCCCGTGCAAGGCCAGGGCGGCGACCACGAGGCGGGGGCTCCGACCCCGGCTTGGCTCACCCGCCCGCCCTCCGACCCGCGCTGTGGCCCCCACGTGACCGATCGTAGGCGGGACGAACGGGAGGACCACCCGGGGTTAACTGATCTGTAACGCATCCCAGCATGGCGGAGGAGCTGACCGCTGGCCCCGTGGCTGTGGCTGTGCCGTGACGGGGCCGAGGGCAGGCAGTGGCTCGGTGCGGCCGCAGAGCGTCATGCGGACAGACGGCCGAGCCCCGTGCAGCGGGAACGCTGAACCGCGGCCGAGGTCCGCCGGCTTCCCCAGCACGGACTCCCTGCACCTGGGGGCCGCTGGACGCAGTGGTGGGAACTTGTGTTCCGCCCAGCACGTCGTTTATGTGTGAGTCACCGGGCACGGACACAGTGCAGGGGCCCCGAGGCCCCGTGGGCGACGGCCGCTCGGCCGCCGGCCCTGCGCTGGCCCCCCCGGCACGGCCCCCGAAGTGCGCGGGGCCGGGACTCCGTGTCGTGACGTGTGACCACGGGGCGCTGCGTGTTTTCGCGGAACAGTCAGCTTTCCAGGACCATGGCGACGCGGAGGCACAGCGGAGATCTGAACATATTTCTCTCGGGCGACCGGTCGTTTCCGCGAACCTTCCGCTTCCTGATCCCTCGTCTTCTTGAGGGTTCGATGCCTGTCCCATCTGAGGCAGCGTCGGTATCTGTTTCTGATTTACGTTCTGTTAACTCACTGAATATTTTTTTTATGTGTTTGAGAAGTCTTCCGGGAGTATTTAATATACTATTTTGATCTTTCGTTGCTAAAAGCATGAACCCATACTTTTTTTTTTTTCCTAAGGCTAGAAATCTGGAAGAGATTTAAATTATGATCAAAACAGTGAACTCATGAAGCTTGAATGGTTTCTATACTTGGAAAAGAACATTTCTCCAGCCCTCTTTCTTTGCAGGAAAATCAGACTCTGAATCTTTGTTATTTCGCTGAGTAGTTACACCGCTTCCCACCACAATCCGCATGAGATTTAATTTTACGAGACGCATCGGCTTTCTTACCGATCAAAATCTTCATCGAAACATTTCAAAAGTCACTTTGTTAAAACATTTCAAGAATATGTGAATAATCCAAATGACAATTATAAAAAAGTTCCCCCTGGCATAGGAAGATAGATAGTTAAGAGACCCACAGGATTTTAATCTGGTGATGATTTTTCAGGAAAATTTAGTCATGTCACTTCTAATCAGAAAAAAAAAAGGGGGCATTGAACAAATGAAGGGAAATGCAAGCTGGGAGATGAAATTCAAATTTATATGCAGCGCTTTCTACAGTGGGGAGAGCGGCTGGATTAACGACATAAACCTGCTCCCCACCACCACCAGCAAACATCACACGCTGCCCCCCGACACACACATGTGCGCGCCATGGAGAATCATGATGAAACGCGCTTAACTTCCTCCGGCCCGAACGGGAACCAGATGCATTGGAACCGAGGCTCAGAAGACGGTCCAGCAGAGCTGTTCCATTGCACGCGGCGCGGACGGGGTCATCAGGAACGAGCCTCCTCCCCCCACTGCCTGTCAGCCATGACCCGGGCCCGAACATAAACTCCCTCAGTGTCACGAGCGGGATCGCGGGAGTGAAAATCGGGACCGTAATCTAGGGTCCTTCGGCGGCAGTTGTACACAGAGCTGCTCCGTCCGTTGCTTTGTGGCGTGAGGCTGGCCCCCGGAGGCAGGGGGAGAGCGTTCCGGAACGGCCATGCGCCTCTCCCTGTCTGCGCCGTGGGCGTGGGTGTGGGGGACGCGGCCCAGGGACCGAGAGTCAGGGCGCAGGTGAGGAGAGATGCAGCCTCAGACGCCGAGGGCCAGGGAGATGGGTCCTTGGCCAAACCAGGCCAGCCGGGCGCGAGGGCAGGCTGGGGGGGCGGGAGGGGGCAGCGAAGGAGGCTGTGCCCAGAAAGGAGCCCGGGCCACGCTGTCGGGAAGAGCGAGTGACACGGCAGAGAGCTCTACGCACGTACCGCGTTTTCCAAGTTACTCATCTCACGCCCCCCAAGGGTTTTATTCTAAGTGTGTGTATGTTTTATAAACTTTTATCCATCTATCCGTAGGATAGATGATGCATAAAAATAAATAGGTTATAAAATATATGAGAGATTGTATAGATTAGAAAAATATAAAAGTAGGTAAGTGATTCGTAAATAATGGCTACATAGACAAAGACGGATAGATAGATAGATAGATAGATAGATAGATAGATAGATAGATATAGATAGAGGATAGATAGATAGATAGATAGATACACACATACATACATACATACACGATAGATAGATGATAGATACAAAGATAGATTGACAATGTGTAGATGATAGATATATAATACATAATAGATGATAGATAGGTGGACAGATTGATTGAAAAGTAAACGATGATTAGAAGGACAGATAGGTAGGTGGTAGGTACTTACAAGCAAATAGGTGGGTAGATAGATATATGATGATAGACAGAAAGATAGATGAGTAGATGATAGCTAGCTAACTTGATGATAGATATATAAATAGATGATAGATAGATAGATAGATAGAGATAGATAGATATAGATAGAGGATAGATAGATAGATAGATAGATAGATAGATGATAGATAGATAGATAGATAGATAGAAAGGTAGATAGAGAGATAGATAGAGGATGGATAGATAGATAGATAAATAGATAGATAGATAGATAGATAGAAAGATGATAGATGGATAGATAGATAGATAGATATAGATAGATAGAGGATAGATACATAGATAGAGAGATAGATACACACATACATACATACATACACGATAGATAGATGATAGATATAGATAGAGGATGGATAAATAGATAGATAGATAGATAATAGATAGATAGATAGATAGAGGATGGATAAATAGATAAATAGACAGATAGATAGATAGATGATAGATGATAGATAGATAGTAGATAGATAGCTAGAGGATGGATAGATATAGATAGCTAGATAGATAGATAGATATAGATAGATAGATAGTAGACAGACAGACAGACAGACAGATAGATATAGATAGATAGATAGACAGATAGACAGATAGACAGATAGAGGATAGACAGACAGAGGATGGATAGACAGTTTCTCCCATGCCAAGGCAGGTCACTCAACCTGCCGTCCTGACATCTGGGGTGCTGACTCTCACGCGGGGCGTCCCGGGCACCGCAGGGTGCTGAGCAGTCTCCCCGTCTCCACCCACCGAGTGCGGTAACACCCCATCCACCCCACTGCGACCACCAAAAATGCCTGCGGGAGTCGGCGAGTGTCCCCGGCGGGGCGAACCGCTCCTGCAAGCTAGCGAAACGTCGTTCTCTCTCCGTACGAAGCATCTGCAGACCGGAGCGCTGACCGGCCCAGACCGTCGCCAGCCGAGCGAGCGGCCGCCACACAGGCTGCCGCGTGGGTTTCTGTCACGGTTTTCACACGGACGAGAAGCGTGGACAACGTGGCCTGGAGAACGTGACCTTCGGTGACCTTGCAAACAGACTTCGAAACCCCTGGCTCTTGGGAAGGGGGGGCTCTGCCGTGCCCCATGCAGCGCCGAGGAAAGATATTCGACGCATTTCCTCCCGTTCCCATGACTTCCTGGGACGGCGACAGTTTGGGACGCCTCCCCTTCCCTCCCCTGGTCCCGGCGTGACGTGACACGAACTCAGCTTTCGGAGTTTTCTCCCGTCTGCTTCCCTCGGTAGAGTAAGTTTTCGAGAGTCACATAATTTGCCACGTGGCAGGTCAAAGGAAAGTGTGCAGAGAGTGAACGCGTGTGTACAAGGGAAGCATTTAGGGCCGTCTCGAGACCCGCTCGAGCCTACGGAGACGTTCTCGGGGAATCGACAGCCTCTCTTATCGCCGGTATCTAAGACGAGCAGCTCCTCTTTCCTCTTGATTGTAACGAGCGCGCGAGCCAATTAGCGAGTGAACGAATGAATGACTGAATGACCGAAACAAGGACCCAACCTGAAAAAGGCGCTCCGTGCTATCCGCGTTAAATCGACACGGTGAGAATGGATCGACAGACGGACCGACAGACTCTCCCCCGGACCAACACACAGAGTCTTCCTCGAGGAAGCTGCTAAGCGAAAAAGAAGAAACGAACCAAGTTCTGACACCTTGAAACGCGATGCTGAGTGAAGTAAGCCAGACGCCAAACACCGCACAGTGTGTGATTCTGCAGACGCGAGAGTCCACGACAGGCCCATCTGGGGAGCCAGGGAGGGGGTGAGGATAAGCCGGGGTGGGGGGCGGGGGGCGGGGAGGGGCCGCTCGTGGGCTCCGGCCTGCTTTCGGGGAGATGACAATGTCTTGGAACTGGATAGAGGAGCTGGTTGTGCAACTTTGTAAATGTACTAAATGCCTCGAATAGGCCACCTTAAAATGGTTATTTTTATGTTACATGTTTTTTAATCCCAATTAGGAAAAAAAAGAAAAGAAAAGAAAAGAAAAGAAAAAAAACGTTTCCAGCTCAGTTCTTTCCCAATCCCGATTTTGCAAGAAAATGAAAGAGAAGGCCCTTTTGAACCTGGCGAACTTCCCAGGGAGCAGATAGTGGTTTAGAAAGAATGAAACATTCAAGGAGATACTCAGACTCCAAGTCGGCTTACTCATACGGGACGGTGGCTCTGAACCGAGAATTCCAAGGTACAGCCAGGCCGAGCGCCTGACCGCTGCCGAGAAGTCAGACCCAGCTGGGGCTGGACTCAAAGGCCAGGGGGACAGTACGAGATGGGCTTTGAGAAGCAAGATGAGTGTGTGAGCCAAAGTATAGATTGTAGGATGGAGAGAGGGGGAGAGAGAGAGAGAGAGAGAGACAGAGACAGAGACAGAGACAGAGAGACAGAGAGAGAGAGAAAGAGAGAGAGAGAGTGACAGAGAGAGAGAGAGAGAGAGAGAGAGACAGCGTGCGCTTCTCCTAGGTGACTCTTTCCATCAGTCACTGTTCTGCAGAGACACTGAACAAAGATGTATATAAGTGGATAATGTGTCAATCCACCCATCCTTCCTTCCTTCCAGCCAGCCAGCCAGCCACCCACTCATCCACCCACCCATTCATCCATCCATCCATCCATCCATTCATCCATCCATCCATCCATCCATCCCTATTTACCCATTTATTTTCCATCCATCTACCCACTTGCCCATCCATCCATCCATTTACCCGTCCATCCACCCATCCACCCATCCACCCATCCATCCATCCATCCATCATCCATCCAACCATCCATCCATCAAAAGATTTGTTTTAAGAAATTGACTTGTACAATTGTGAAGGTTTAGCAGCTCCAACATTTGATGCGTAGCCTGGCAGGCTGGTGACTCATAGAAAACTTGCATTTCAAGGCAAAGGTCATCGGCTGCAGAATGTCCTCTTTTTGGGTGGGTGGGGGGGTCAATCTTTGCTCTCTCCAGGCCTTCAACTGATTGGACAAGGCCCACTCACATTAGAGAGGGCGATATCTTTTACTGATTGAAAAGTTAATCTCACCCCAAATCCACTCTCACAGAAATATCGAGACTAATACTTGGCTGCATATCCGGGTGCCATGGCCCAGCTAACAAACAAAATTAGCCATCACATACCAGGATGAACGAAATTACACATGCTCAGAAAATTACCCTACAGGTGAGTGGTTGTCAGCTGAGGATAATCCGTTCCCTCCCCAGGGGGATGTTTGGCAATCTCTGGAGATGTTTTTTCAGTTGCGGACAGAAGGTTACTGGTGGCTGGCAGGTGGAGACCAGGGATGCTGCTCAATACCCCACAAAGCACTAGGCAGCCCCCCCAAAACAGAGAAGCATTTGCTCCGAATGTCAAATTGCTCTAAGCCTGAGAAGCACTGGTGGAGATAAAATGACTAATGTTAGATAAATCAGATAAACATCTTAGAATACTGGTTTGATGACTGGCTGTTTCATGACCAGTTTCACAACAGTGTAAATATTTTTGAAAATTAAGTAAATCTTTTTCATTTTACTAGATGTTTGCTAATGCATTTTGAAGGTTTTCCATGTCATGAAAAGATACCTCTATTATCTGTCTATCTATCTATCTATCTATCTATCTATCTATCTATCTATCTATCTACCTATCCATCTATCTATCCATCATTTATCTATCATCTATCTATCATCTATCATCTGTCTATCACCTAGTTTGAAATGTCCATTCATCCATCAATTATAAGCTTGACCCAGCTGTGTGAACAATCTTTGCTTATAAAGCGATTATGAAACTTTTCTGCAGAACTAGTCATCGAGAGCCAAATAATTAAATATTCTCCTCATAAAAAGCGAGAAGAAAGCAAGCATAAGAAGCATTTTCTGAGCTCCTCGCAGTCTTAGATTATTCTGGGGATTTCTGACGAACTGACCTGGGTGGCTGTGGCAAGACAGAGAACTCAAATGTTCCATGTCACGCTGAGTTAAAACCAAATTGGCTTAAAAATACATTTTTGTAGGAAAATAAAACCATTTCTTTAGCTCAATATTTCTCTCCTTCATCTTCCCCAGATGACTCTATGCTTTGATGAGCTGATCTACATTAAAAGTTTAAATCAAAATCGATTTCACAAAATAACTTTTTGTAAATAACACTGAGATCATTTCAACAAAAACAGCAATGAGGCTCTTTTTTTATTATTATTTAAATGAGAAGTCATACTTCAGGAGCTGGACTTTATTCCGCGGCTTCAGATTTTCTATAATGAGAGGAGAAAATACACTCACTTTTAGAAGGTGGCCTGGAATGCTTCCGTCTGATCGATATTCCTTCCCGGTCTATTAAGAAGAAGCGTTTAAGTAAGACAATTCCTCAAATCGTGTCGAGTTACACGCTTTAATGCTCTGCTTATGAAAAGCAGGTGTAGTGTCCTCCAAGGAGAATCGGCACGTTGAGCGTCCGCGGCATTGTGAAAATGTCAGCGTTTGGGCAAATGAGACGTGGCTGCTTCAGGGGGCTGGGTTATGTCTGACTGACGCTTAGGGTCTGTGTTCAGGGCCTCTCGTGGGTGGCCTGATACTGTCTTTGTGGAGGTGGCATCCAGCCCCCCGACACGGTGCTCTTTGAGGAGGGGCTTTGGGAAGCGGTTTGGTCACGAATGGCGTAACGCCCTTGCCTAGGGGCCCGTACGCTGCGCTCACACGGTTGCGCCTTTTAGAAAAACTTCCGAAGGTAGAAGTTCATGTTTGCATTCATTTTCTTCGAGACGGCACCCCAACGTCGTGAGCTTCGGCACCCACAAAACCTGCACCTTCTCCTAATCGCGGTCGGTGCCCGGTTGGGATGGCAGGAGTTGTTCTCAGGTCGTTTCAGGGTTGATAGATAGATAGATAGATAGATAGATAGATAGAGATAGATAGATAGAGATAGAGATTGATAGATAGATAGATAGAGATAGAGATAGATAGATAGATAGATAGATAGATAGATAGAGATAGAGATAGATAGATAGATAGATAGATAGATAGATAGATAGATAGATAGATAATAGATAGATGATAGATAGATAGATGATAGATAGATAGAGATAGAGATAGATGGATAGATGGATGGATGGATGGATGGATAGATAGATAGATAGATAGATAGATAATAGATAGATGATAGATAGATAGATAGATAGATAGATGATAGATAGATGGGTGGGTGGGTGGGTGGGTGGATGAATGGATGGATAGATAGATAGATAGAGATGGATGGATGGATGGATGGATGGATAGATAGATGATAGATAGATAGATAGATAGATAGATAGATAGATAGATAGATGGATGACAGACAGACAGATGACAGGTGTACTATAGACAGATAATGAATGGCTAGAAGGGTGGACGGGTGGATAGATGAATGGCTGGATGATCAATAAGTCACTGGATGGATAGATGGTGTGTAGACTGACGGATTGATGCATGACGAACGGACAGGCAGCTGGGCAGATACAGTTTCGTGGTCAAACGGGGTCACTCGCCCTCGGCGCCGCTGGCGTCCGGGGCGCTGCCGGCGACCTGGGGCGTCCTGCGCACGGCGGGGTGCGGGCGGCGTCCCCGGTCTGCACTCATCGGACGCCGCGGGACTTACTCTCTCCCCCCGAATCGCGACACCCATGAGTGTCTCCAGACCTCGTCCAGGGTCCCCTGAGGGCGCCGTGCCCAGACGCGACGCATTCGGCCTCCGCGTCACCTGCCGGGGCCAACGGGACTCCGGGCAGCAGGGGCCCTTTCCCTGAACCCCGCTTTCCATGCAGCGACTCCCGCCCGGCGCCTGAAGAGTCTCTGGCCCCAGAGCGAGCTCCAATGCTCCCGGCTTCCTGGGTCCAGCCGGCGGGCACGGCCACCTCCTTTTTTGGGGTCCGAAACTGCTTCCGAAACCAAGAATGACAATAACACAAAGGAAGTGTCGCCAAGCGGAACGAGGCGAGGCGAACCCCGCCCTTCGCGCCCACGGCCCTCGGGCGTCTGTGTCCTTAGGGACACTGTTTCCACAGTCGCGCCGTGGTGAGAAGCCCCAGACCTCCTTCTGCGGTGGCGGCTGGACGGCCTCCCTTCGCGTAGCGAGCAGACGTTGCGCAACTCTTTAAAGATAAGTGGACTAAACAGATTCGAACATGACGGATTGGAACCTTTCTAAAAAGTTTATGGTTGCGTAATCTTGGGGAAAAGGGAAGAAACAATTTACTTTACGGTCATGCGAACTGCAAAACTTTCAGCTGCTTTGTATACAGAATACTTGCAGATTCTCTGCTCGCTGTGGTTTTTCTGGACAATTAAACTGCTCCGTCAATTAACAAGGAATGTTTCCAGACTGATTCACCTTCTCTCTGTTGGAAATAATCCATCTAATAATAGCTGAAAATATATATTTTGGGGGCAAAGGCACAAGATATTCCCATGAGGGGGCAGTAGGTGTCATCGAACAAGTCGACACCCCGAGTTTGAGAAATATTTTAATTCTTCCGGTAGGTTTCTCTTACTCTGCTTTACAAGCGACTTTCTTTGCAAAATAATCCTTTCTGTGTGTTTTATAGAAAAAGCATAATTCTCTCATATTTTAGGAAGGTCTGGACTCTTCTCTATCACTACCTCAGGGAGGCAGGAGGCTTCGCTTGCCTCGCCTGCCACGCTGAGTCTTTGTCTAAGGTGGAAACATCACGTAGCCTCTCATCAAACGAGACGGCCCACGAGTTACTATGCAAAGGATGATCACTGTGCAAAAGGCTCGATCGTGAAAATGTCCAGACAGCTCATCAGGTGTTTTCCTCTTACAGACCCCGAAACTCAGCTTTTCGTGGGCATCCGGCTAACATCGATGATGTTTCTGAGCGTTGAGCAAACTTCAGATTTTCACAGACGGCTGGCAATCCTCATCCATAGGAAAATGGAAGTATGGTGAACGTGGAAACGACTTATTTTTCCAAGGGTTAGGTGTAACCGAGAGACAGCGGAACAGGTGTAGTCGAGATCCAAAATAAAGTAGAAAGGTTTGGAGAAGTCATTGAAAGCAAGTCTTGATTAAAAGAGAAACCTTGGACTGCCAAGTTTCTCGGGGGCAAAATAAAGACTTTCTATAGTTCTTATATAGTGTCAAGACTTAATGCTGTCTTGGTCGAGTATCTCTCTGAGTGTATTGTTTTATCAACCAATGTACGGTGACTAAAGCTTCGTGTTTGCAGCATTTAAGTGAAATGCAGCCTTCCGAAGAGTACTTATGCAATGAAATCCTGTAGGCACATAGTTCCCTCTCTCCGTTCCTCCCTCCCTTCTTCCCCTCCCTTCCCTTCCTGCTTCCTTCCTTCCTTCCTTCCTTCTTCCTTCCTCCTTCCTTCCTTCCTTCCTTCCTTCCTTCCTTCCTTCTCTCCTTCTGCCCCCTCCTTACCTCACCCCCCAACTGTACACCTGTTCGACGCTACCTAATTTCACTGAGACGGTGAGTCCACCCACTTAGCCCGTCTGGAGGGCTGAGTGCCTTCCGGGGGCAGAGGAGACCGCTCACGGCGAGGTCCAGACCCTCTAACTGGATCATCTACACTAATCCAAGCGTCCACCCCAGCAGAGCTGGCACGTGGTAGGTCGTCCTGCATTTTAAACCCCAAAAGAGAACGGGAAAACTGTCGGACACTCTCACCGCAGTCTGCTGGCACACGCGGCTGTGGCTACGAGAAGGATACAGGCTTCCAGAGGCGGCGCAGGACGCCCGGGTCCTTGTACCAACCCCCGCTTGGCTTCCCGGCCAGCGATGACCACGGTAGGTCCTAGCTAGATGAGACCGCTCCTTAAAGAGAGCAGGCACGCCTGGCTTTGGGTCCGGTTCGTTTCGGATTTGTATACAAGTCTTTCAAGCCGGCACGTTTGAGCTCAGATCAATTAGCTCCGAAATTAAAATAAAAACCGAAAACTGTCACGTGTCATTAGGCTCAAGGCTATTTCAGCGAAGGTCAGCAGGGTGTAAGGGGTGTTGCCTTTCGGGGAGATAACAGCCAGCCTCTGAGAGTCCTTCGGAAGACTATCATCGGCGCCTGCTGTGGGTGCTGGACCTGCTCACCTCCTGGTCCCCCCGGAGGAACCTGTCCCAGGCGCAGCCTTGAGCTGCCCGGAACTCCCTCCCTGTTGAGCGAGGACGTTAAAGAAGTCATGATTTTCAGAACACAAGCAATAGCGCCAGCCTCCGACTCGTGACACGCTTCCTCAACGTGGACGTGAGGAGCCGTCGAAGCTCGTGGAGCTGGAGGGTCCCAGGTCACGCGAGCAGCCGCGGGCCACTTCTCCGCGGGCCTTCACGCAGAGTTTTCATCGTCCTCCGGACGTCCGCTTGGCGGATCTGCTGAGGGCTGCACCCGTGTGCTCAGCGGACACGCGGGCTCATGCTGATTACCGGAGGGAGGAGTTTAGGAGGGTCTTTAGGCGGTTTCCATTTACGTTTTAAACGTAAGATATACGAAGGTTTATATTGGTAAAATTTATGAGTATCCATGTATCCATCTATCTACCTATCTATCTCTATTATCTATCTATCTATCTATCTATCTATCTATCTATCTATCTATCTATCTATCTATCTCTATTATCTATCTATCTATCTATCTATCTATCTATCTATCTATCTATCTATCTATCTATCTATCTATCTATCTATCTATCTATCTATCTATCTATCTATCTATCTATCTATCTATCTATCTATCTATCTCTATTATCTATCTATCTATCTATCTATCTATCTATCTATCTATCTATCTATCTATCTATCTATCTATCTATCTATCTATCCATCTATCTACCTATCTATCTATCTCTATTATCTATCTATCTATCTATCTATCTATCTATCTATCTATCTATCTCTCCATCATCTATCTATCTATCTATCTATCTATCTATCCATCTATCTACCTATCTATCTATCTCTATTATCTATCTATCTATCTATCTATCTATCCATCTATCTACCTATCTATCTATCTCTATTATCTATCTATCTATCTATCTCTCCATCATCTATCTATCTATCTATCTATCTATCTATCTATCTATCTATCTATCTCTATTATCTATCTATCTATCTATCTATCTATCTATCTATCTATCTATCTATCTATCTATCTATCTATCTATCTCTCCATTATCTATCTATCTATCTATCTATCTATCTATCTATCTATCTATCTATCTATCTCTATTATCTATCTATCTATCTATCTATCTATCTATCTATCTATCTATCTATCTATCCATCTATCTACCTATCTATCTATCTCTATTATCTATCTATCTATCTATCTATCTATCTATCCATCATCTATCTATCTATCTATCTATCTATCTATCTATCTATCCATCTATCTACCTATCTATCTATCTATCTATCTATCTATCTATCTATCTATCCATCCATCCATACATCCATCCATCCATCCATCCATCCATCCACCATCCATCACTACCTATCTAAGCTACTCTCTATTATCTATCTATCTATCTATCTATCTATCTATCTATCTATCTATCTATCATATCATATATCTATATACACCATCTATCACCTAGCATCGACTCTATATCAGCTATCGATCGACTAGCGATCAGCGACGAGCTACGATCTATCTACCGATCCAGCATCTACCCATCTACTACCATTATCTAGCATCTATCTATCTATCATCATCTATCTAGCTATCTATCTATCTATCTACTATCCATCCATCTACTACCTATCTATCTACTCTATATCTATCTATCTATCTATCTATCTATCATCTATCTACCTATCTATCTATCATCTATCTACCTATCTATCTATCTATATATCTATCTATCTATCTATCTATCCATCTATCTACCTATCTATCTATATTATCTATCTATCTATCTATCTATCTATCTATCTATCCATCTATCTATCCATCATCTATCGATCTATCCATTCATCCATCTATCTATCTATCTACACGTTTAGTATAGGAACACAGAACTAATTACGTTTCACTGGTGACGGCAAGGGTCTACCTGTGCTCAGCATGCTGCTCCTGCTAAACTATTTTAAAATAATTTGTTGAGACAAAATTGACATCAGCCGAAAACCAACCATGTCCCAGTGGACGGTTCAGTAGCGTTCAGCACATTCGCCGTGTTATGTAACCGCTGCCTCTGTCTCTCTGGTTCCAGAACGTTCTCATGCCCCCAAGAGGAGACCCATCCCCCTGCTCCTCCCTCGGCCCCTGGCGACCACGTCCCCACTTCCTGTCTGAGAGACGTGCGTGTCCTGCAGGTTTCACGCAAATAAAGCCACGCGCCGTGTGAGCTCCTGTGTGTGGCTTCGCTCTGGGCAGGGTGCGTGCCAGGCCCATCCGCACAGTAGCACGCGGCCGTGCCTCACCCTTTTTCACAGCCGTGTACTATTCCATCATGCGGACAGGCTCCCTCAGCTCCGGTTCCTATGGAAGTGTTTGGGTGACTGCGAAACTATGCACCTGAGTATATGCTTCTCTTAAAGAAAAGTCCTTTCCGATCACGCTTTGCCGTTGCGGGCAGGGGCTGGCATTTTGTGTGTCGGTTTATTTGTTTCGTTAACTGGCCGAGGAATTAAAGACTTTGGCTTTGATGTTTATCTGGGTTCCACGGCAGAAACTCAACTCCGTGGTCATAGAAACTGTGCACGGACCGCGTAGCTGTGTGCCAATAAAACTTTATCCACAAAACCGGATGGTGGCCTGGATTTGGCCCGTGGGCTCCAGTTCGCCAGGCTCTGATTTCGAGGACCGATTCCCAACATTTAAGAGTCACGCGTAAAGCTGTTCACACCGGATCCAGCCCTACTAGGCAATTTTTGTTCCGTCATGCTCTCTAACTCCGGCAAACAATGCCTGTGTCCCCGGGGCTCCAGGGGGAAATGCCGGGCAGAGGCCGGGGACGCGCAGTCTGTATCAGCACAGACACGACGTCTCAGGAAGGGGCGGCGTCGTGGGCCGAAGGGTGTCCCTTGAGGACCTTGCCCGAGGACCTCGGAACGTGGCTGGGTGTGGAGACGGGTCTGTGCAGAGCTGATGTCAGCATAAAACGCGGTCACCAGGGCAGCCCCGATCCCAAAGGACTGTGAAATGAGGACAGACGGACAGACACACACAGGGGGAAGGCCAGGCAAGGCCACAGGGAGGGCACAGCGTCCATGCGCCCAGGAGAGAGGCCTCGTGAGGAACCAGCCCTGGCCGCACCTAGATCTCGGACGTCCAGACTCAAGGACAGGGACGAACAAATGTCTATGGTCGTAAGGCCCCCGCCGGGGTCCTGGACACGGCCGCCCTGTGCAGGCGTGCTTTGAGGACACCAGAAATTACACGGCTCTGCGTCTTCCGAGCCCATCTGGCCGAAAGCCATGCTCGAAATGAGGAGTGTCCGGAATCCTGCCAGGTTTCAGAGATCCGAGGTGCTGAGTCACCCCAGCACGTCTCAGTCGAGGCCCAGGAGTGGACGCTGCGGGGGAAACTCCGGCCCCAGCCCTCGCGTCCGGGGAGCCGGCCCCGGAGGACGGCGGGGGTCTGCCTTCTCCCTTCTCCCTCGGTTCAGGCCCCGCTGCCGTGGACCTGTGCCTCTTGGTACAGTGACCTTGGTTATTTTTTCTTTTTGGTTTTCTAGTCGATGCAGTGTTCAGCCTGGCCGAGGGAGGTGGAAAACTTGAGGCCGTGGCTGCAGGGTTTCAGACCGTTGCCAAGCCCTTGGCGCGGGTCGGCCACACGGCAACGTTCCCGTTTTCCGTGATCTGCTTGCGTGACGTAGTCCAGGTGACAGGCGACCTACTTTCTGTCCCGTCTCGGCCGCCCTGGCCGCTTGCAGAGCATGCTCCCAGTCTTCCTGTCTCGATGGCATTTCACGAGACCTTCACGGAGCGGGCGTGCTCACGTGGGGACCGTCTCGGGGTGGGGGGGCAGCAGCGGGGGCCTCTAGACGCCTCTTCCCGCGTCTGAGACGCGTGGACCTCGCCGGCACCGACTCCCGACTGTCACCAGGAAGACAACGGCGTGCGTCCTCAAAACTCACGTCTGCGTAGACGGATCTCGAGCAGCTCTTGACGCCTCGTCCTCTCGGGTCCAGATGGCAGCAAGGATGAGCCGCCCACCGTGCGTGCGACGTGACGCCTCGGGCATTGCAAAGAGCAGCCCCGGCCCGCGGCGCCGGCCCGCGTGACAAGGGCGGCCGCGTTCCGAAGCTCGGTGGCACCCGCGTCCCCGAGAACTTCCCGGCATCCACTGCGGTAAAGCCGTGTCTTACTTCCCCTGGCTCTCGGATGCACGGCTCGTCCCCTGCCGGTCCCTCCCGCCCCCCGTGCTGATGAGCCCGGTGCCGCCGAAATCCCCCTGGCGAATGCAAACGGCGAGAATAAGCCGCTCGGACCGCCACGGCCGCCCCCGACAGCGGCGGGGTTCTCCTTAGGAAGCCCGGGACACGGCCTTTGCCGCGCTGCAGACCGGGCCTGGCGCAGGGCGACGTCCGCCCTCGCGGCTCGTGGGACCGCGGCTGAATGTCCCGAACGCCCCGCGCCTCTGTTCCCGCAGGCCCGCGGGGCCGAGGGCCACAGCGTCCGCGATCGGCCGCCCGGTCGGCGCCGTGGCGAGCTCACGCGTCCTGTCCAGAGCTTCGCGGCAGGGATTACTTGAACACTCGGCACGTTGAAACGTGTCACACGAATACATTCCCACGTATTATAATGTCCCGTGGGGGGCCATTCGGTGCTCTGACACGTAAATCTGCTTTGAAATGCATCGGCTGAAACCCTCCCACAGCAACCGCCCGAAACCCCAAAACCACCGGCGTGGGGGACTTTGCGTGTCCCGTAAAAACGTCGCCCCCCGGAGGGCGATGAGCCACAGCGGGACAAATCCGTCCCGTCCGTGAGCTCGGACTTCCCCCTACGACGCGACGGGCCCGTGAAGAGCCCAGATGGAGCTCCACCTGGCACCCTTGACATGGCCAGGAAAGGGGCGCGCGGCGCAGTTAGCTCCCGGGTGGTGAGCGGTGACGTGAGCCCCGATGACCCGGCGTGGCAGGGCCTGCCCGCACGCGCCCGCCCGGCTAGCCGCGTCCCCGCCGGCGCGGGGAGGGGCCTGGGCCACCTTCCTCCCCCGCTCGCCGTCAGCCGCACCGACGGCACGGCCTGGGCCGTCCACCCCACACTCCCGGGACCCTCCGTCCTGCGCGGCTCGTGCCTTGGACGACAGCGAGTCCCTGGTCACCCGTCTCCCGCCCAGACTTCCCTTCGTCTGCCGACAGCCAGGCGTCCGTGTGACTCGCACACACGTAGCCGGCAGCGTCGCCGCCTGAAGCCCTGACCCTCTGCGGGCTCCACTGAATCGATACCGGGTTTTGCACACCGCACGCCGGCTTTGCACACCGCACGCCTGGCTTTGCACACCGCACGCCGGCTTTGCACACCGCACACCTGGCTTTGCACACTGCACGCCTGGCTTTGCACACCGCACGCCTACTTTGCACACCATACACCTGCTTTGCACACAGCACACCTGCTTAGGACACCACACGCCTGCTTTGCACACCACACACCTGCTTTGCACACCACATGCCTGTTTTGCACAGTGCACACTTGGCTTGGCACACCGCACTTCCTGCTTTGCACACCTCACGCCCTGCCTTGCACACTGAACATCTGGCTTTGTACACCACGCAGCGTGCTTTGCACACTACACACCTGGTTTTGCACACTGCACGCCTGCTTTGCACACTGCACACTTGGCTTGGCACACCGCACTTCCTGCTTTGCACACCTCACGCCTTGCCTTGCACACCACACACCATGCTTTGCACACTGCTTCTACGGCGGCCTCCCAGCTGCACATCCGGCTCGTGCGGGACGCGGCCGGGGCCACGCTGCGCAGTCCCCGTGTGCTGACAAACGTGCACAAGGCCGTGGTCCTTCCTCTTCCCTCGGCCGGGCGCTGACCAAGCAAGTCGTTCCTCGTCCATTCCTAGGCCCGGTCGGGAGGGGAATTTCAGGATCTTGAAGACACTCGTGTGGCCTGCGATGACGGCTCCGGAGAGGTATGCATGAGACGGAGCTGGGCTTTTCCCTTCTTCTCAAAACACGGACTGAAGATTCATTCCCTCCTCTCGACCAGATGTGCTCAAGCAGGGTCTGGGTGGGGTGCAGGGAACGGATTTTCACAACATTTTCCCAGCGTTTCTCATGCATAATCCTGGGTGGAAACTCTATTCTGAAGACTCAGGGTGCCAGGATTCGGGGCGCTTCTCATGCCGTGGGTGACAATCCCATGAAGCCTGCGATCTGGGGAAGGAAAGGAAAAAAAAAAAAAACAAACAGCTATGCACTCAGATGAACGAACGGCCGCAAATTCAAAAAGTGGGTCCCGCCATGCAGTAAACCATCTAGGTCTTCTCTGGCTGGCGTGGGCGGCTCACCAGCCTCAGAAGACACAGCCTCCCGGAGCGGCGAGCGCACGGCCCTGCTGTGCGTGTGTGTGTGTGTGTGTGTGTGTGAGTGTGAGTGTGTGTGCATTTATATATATACACACACACACTTTGCATTTCTCTCCTCAAAGGCACAGCAGCCACCCTGATTCCGCCTCCCCCCTCTTAAACTTCCAAGGGCATTTCCTGCCTTGCTGACCACGAGCCCCTTTTAGTGACCTTCCGTCGTCGTCCTCAGAGAGTGACAAAGGGCGTGACGTCCCCTTCCGTTTGTTCACTGAGTCCCCTCACAGGGTCCCGTCCCCTCCCCTCACAAACAAATGTGCAAAAAAAGTCCGTAAACGTTTTAGCGGCGTGGTCAGAGGCCGCACTGAGCCCCGGGACGTGGCGCGTCGTAGGCTCCGCGGACACGCGGTGTGGAATTAGGGAACTCAGAGAAGTGGGACGTCCCTGGGACTCCGGCGGCAGGTGGACGGAGGCCCCGACCTTCCCACGGACCGAGGGGCTCGGGGCCGAACGCATCCCGCCCTGCGGAGACTCGGTGCTAAAATCCTAAACGTCACGGGGACCACACGAGTCTTCGGCCCAAGAGGTCAGATCGACCCTCCAGCCTCAAACGAGCAGTCAAAAGACAAAAATAGTCCGCGTGCAGGAAAGGACGGTCTTCCAGACTGGACATGGGGCAGGTGAGTGGTCCCCGAGGGAGAAACGAACAAGGTGGAATCTGGGTTTGTTGAGTCGCCGCCCGGGAGGAAGGTGGCTCGGCCCTGAGGACGCCGAGCGAGGGCCGCGCTCGGCCCCCACGGCTTCCACGGCCGGTGGCTGCGGCCGGCTCATTCGCCGTCGCTGGCTGCAAGGAATGCTGGGACATGAGCCCCTGCCGGGCCATCTGCACCCGGCACACCGATTCTGGACTCGAGTCGATTGGAGTGGGGTCAGCGGGGTCTGCCCGTCACCGGGGCGACAAGGCCTCGAGACGGAGAAACAGCCGTGTGACTGAGAATGGGGGGACGGGCGAGAGAGGGTCGTAGACTTGGGGGGCTGTGGGACGCCCCTGGCGTGGCCGGGACACAAGGCACAGGGACCGGAGAAATGTCCGGTGGTTTCTCCTTGGGGCGAACGGCCGGAGGGCCCTGCGACTCGGGGCGCACAGCATGCTCGGGGCAGAGAAGTGTGGGTAACGCATGGACTTCCACGAGTGGGTCACATGGGGGCATTGCGGGGGACAGGGTCCCTAGAGCCCGGCGAAGTGAGTGTCCCCAGGGAGGGTGGCAGCAACGCCGGGCTCCTCTGTCATGTTTGAAGGAGCAGAAGGAGACAGGGTCACGTGCACAAGAAGAAGCCGGCCGGCCCTCAGCCTTGGCGTGTCCGGGTGAGGGGACGGGGGGCATTATGGAGGAACAGGGCTGACGGGGGGGGGGGGTTGGGAGGGGGCGCGGGAGGAGGAACGTCCCGGAAACAGGCTCCTGGGCTGGGAACGCGAGCCCGCCCCGTTTCCTGGGCAGCGCGAGGGCCCCGCGACGGGCCGAGGGCTCCGGGCCGCCGAGACGAGGCGTGTGGCCCGGGCACGACGGCGCGGAGGACGCAGACGGGCCGTGGCCGCGGGGGAGGCAGGCAGCCGGGCAGGACGGCGGCCGCGTCCCACATCGGGTATCGAGGTGACGCCGGTGGAGCCCCAGCCGCCCGGGCCCGTCCGTGGTCAGGACGTGATCACGCAGGGCCCCCGGCAGGCCGGGCCGCGCGGGGAGGCCGCCGGGCTGGGCGGGGGGCACCGGACGCTCGGGGGACCCGCGCTTTCCCTGCTGCCCGGCGTCTCGGCCGGGACGGCGTGCCGTGGGCGGCGGTGCTGGCGACCAGCGTGACGGAACCGACCCCCCACGCCGACCCCCGACTCGGCACTCGGCACCTCGTGGCCCTCGACACCAAGACGGGACGTTCTGATTTACAGCCCTCGGGCTTCTCTCCCGAAAACGACAGGGCAGGGCCAGCTGCAGGCTCCCTCCCTCCCTCCCCCTCTGGCTCTCTCTGTCTGTCTGTCCATCTGTCTGTCTGTCTATCTACCTGTCTATCTATCATTTATCTATCTAATTATCTATCTATCCAGTATGTATATCTATCTATCTATTATGTATATCTATCTATCTATCTATCTATCTATCTATCTATCTATCTATCTATCTATCTAATTATCTATCTATCTAATTATCTATCTATCTATCTATCCATCCAATAATCCATCCATCCATCCATCTATCCATCTACCTATTATCTATCTATCATTTATCATCCACCATCTCTCTCTCTGTCTCTCTCTCTGTCTCTCTCTCTCTCTCTCTCTCTCTCCCTGTGTCTGTGTGTCTGTCTGTCTCTCTCTCTGTCTCTCTCTCTGTCTCTCTCTCTGTCTCTCTCTCTCTCCCTGTGTCTGTGTGTCTGTCTGTCTCTCTCTCTGTCTCTCTCTCTGTCTCTCTCTCTGTCTCTCTCTCTCTCCCTGTGTCTGTCTGTCTGTCTGTCTGTCTGTCTCTCTCTCTCTGCCTCTCTCCAGCTCTCTGTCGGCCGCACAGAGCTCCCCGCGTCCCGTCCTTCCCCAGGAATCGCGCTGACATCATCTCGCCCGCAGCATATGGTTTTCATTAATAATGGAAAGTTTGCTTCTCGTAACCAAAGGATTTTATGGCAGACCTAAGGGCGTGAGCGAGGCTTTCTTATTAAAAAAATAATCATCATCACGATCACGTCGACGGGGGGACCTTGAACCGGCAATACGGAACATCGAGGTAGAGTCAGTAAACAGAGGTTCCGCGCGGGAAACGTGGTGCCCCCCGCAGCGCGGCCCGTCGGGGCGCGGGCAGCGTGGGGTGCTGGGCAGTGCCAGGGTCATTTCAGATGCACTGGCTGCTTGTTTGACACGTTTTAAAGAAACCTGCAGTGGCAGAATCTGGAAGCTCCAGATGTGGAAAGTCCTTATAAACAACGCCTGCTTCCTCGAGTTTTTTTTTTGTTTTGTTTTCTTTTCTTTTCTTTTTTCTTTTCGGGTCCCGCGCTGGTGTTCACAGGAGCGTGGCCGCCTTCCTCCGGGACGTGGTGGCGACTGCACAGGAGCCTCTTCCCGCACGTTTCAACCATCCTTCAGCTCACGAGCACCTGGCACTTGCTCGGATGTGAGCTCGGTTCGAGCGAACTTGGGGGAGATGCGCGAGGAGCCGGGAAAAGGCCGTCTGGGGTCTCGGCTCCCAGGCCCACTGTCGGACGTCCGAAAACTCTGAAAAGGAAGATTTCGCCCCGAAATCGAGATTCCAACCGGTCGTGACGCGGCTCCTTTCTCCTGCAGCAGAAACGGCGTCCGGCGGACGGTGACGTCCTACTCGAGTCCCGACTCGGCCCCCGAGGCTTCGGCGGTCGTTGAAGATACAACCCTTCGACCCCTCGAACAGCCTGGACCAACGTCCCCAAAGGGATCCTCAGGTCCGCAGCTCTGGCACCGGGCCGCGTGACCTCGTTTGAAGGCGGCGTCTCCGCAGCTTGTCCTGCTCTGAGCTCAGTCTCCTCCGAAGGTGACACATTTATGCTTGGGAAGAGCGAGGCGTCTCCCCTGAACCCAAAGATGAACCCCTCCCCCGGTGCAGGGCTGCTCGGCGTTCCCAGCCCCCCACCCCGGTTCCCGAACCCCACCCGGAGGCCGTAAAGACTCACGGCTTCAGCTGAGCCACCGGCAGCAGCTGGAAAGTCACGGCGTCTCCACGTTTAGGTCGCGGGTGGCCCCGCGCGCCGAAGGCACGGACCGGCACATCCGTCCAGCACGGCCGCTCGAGCAAAACCAGCTCCGGCCTCCAGCGTCTGCCGAAGGCGGCGAAGACGCGTGAGCTCGGCCGCGAGGATGACTCTCCCCAGGCGGTGGATCTGCGCATTCGTCCGCCGGACAGAGCCGGAGTCCCTCGGACGACCTACGCGTCCTGCCTTCCGTGAGCGAGGCGGGGCGGGCTCGTCTGCTCCAGGCCGCCGAGCGGGGTGCACGGGGAAGGGCCGCACACGCGCAAAGGCGGGCGAACGAGAGCTCCGTGCCCCCAAAACGCGTCCCGGACGCCGCGATAAGCCGCCCGCGACCTCGGCCCCGATGCCGCCCGCAGCCGACGGCACTTTATCTCGCATCTTTTCCAGTGCCAGGATTTTTCTTTTTTCTTTCTTCTTTCTTTCTTTTTTTTTTAGAAGCAATTAAAGCCGAATTCCTCCAGCGAAGATTCTAGGGAGGAGACCGCAGGAATGTGTTCTGGGCCCCATCCCGAGAGCCGGGCGGGGCGCCGGCGAGGCCACGGCTGAGGGCGCAGCCGGGGGAGGCGGCCGGCCCGATGGGCGTCAGGGCTCAGCGCACGGGCGCGGGACCAGAGCCCAGTCGCCCACCTGCCTCCGCGCCCCAGCCCGAATGCCCTCCACGTGACGGGCATTTCCGGTCCGCCTCTTCCCGATCCCGGAGGCTGCTTTCCGGAAACGCTTACGCCTCGAATTTCACGCACTGACCCCCCCTCCCCAAAATCCACCCGGCGACGTCCGCCCCTCCAGGAGTTCAGGACGTGCACCCAGTCTTTACGGAGACGACTGCGTTACAATGAGGTCGCCGGGCTGGACCCGGCTCCCAGAGGACTGTGTCTTTATGAGGATACGGGATGAGGACGGGAGGTCGCGGGGACGGCACCGTGTCCCCACGCCCGGGACGGAGGCCTCAGCCCGCACCTGGGTCCGGGGCTTCCCGCCTCCAGCTCACAGAGCCCTCTTGCCTTTTAAATGTTGCAGACGGATTAAAATCGTGCCCCGCAGGAGATCCAGACCGCCATGCCCACCGCCCAGCTCGAGAGGTCGAGCCTCGCCAGGCCCCTCCGGCTGGTTCCTTGTGTGTTGAGGCTCCGTCTTAAGTTGCTCTTCACCCCTCATTCTCCCTCCGCCATGCCCATCACACCCACAGCAATAACACCTGCTCGTCAATGACTCGTCTATATTTTGCAGATGTAGACTGTATCTACACACGCATACGTGTGTGTCTAACTATGTCCACACACGCGCACACACACACACACACGCACACACTTCGACCTTTTCCTGTGCTTTACGCCACACTTGGAACGAAAGTCTGACAGCTTCGCTTGCTTGTCTTAAAGCATCAATTCACAGGAGCCATTCACGTGATCGGAAATTACCGAGGACCCCAAGGCCTCTTAATTTCTTTAAAAAACAGTCATTAATCACATGGGTCCATGTTTATCACATTAGAAATCAAAACGTAGAGATTAAAAACACACCGATGAATTCGTTTTAAAGTAATAAAAATGCATATGTGTCACGGAACCGATATGGTTTCATAAAAAAAAAAAGGACATTTTTTTCCAAAAAAAAAAAAAAAAATAGGCGAGCAGCATCGTTTTGCATCTCTGCGATTGGGGGGCTCCCCTGAAGGGAGGTGGCTCTGGCTACGAGTTTTGGCATCGGTCAGGTGCTGTTTTGGCTGACGTATCTGAAACAAACAAACAAAAAAAAACCGTCCTCGCACAGACATGGAGTTGGAGGAGGAAGGGGTCTTTCAATAGACCCTTCAGCCCATCACGGATGTGATTCTTCAATGCGACACCCAGACCTGACATCCTGGGTCCTTAGGAGCTCGTTGCCTTGTGCAATTCGAGCCAGGGTCTGACACGTTTCCGTACTTTTTCTGAAGAAAATCCGTTGGTCTCCGTGGCGGCCTGACACCTCGTTGACGCACCCGCGATTTTGTGGACATCGCGCGTATCGGGAAAGTCTCACTTGCCGTTATCACGGCTCATCTCGTGCAGCGTCTTTAAGCATCGGGGTCTGTAACTCAAAAACGAGCCATCTGCTTCCCTGAGTCTAATGAATGGTGGCAACTGGAAAAATGCAGACCTCAAAATACTCTTTTATTTTTTCAGACATAAAACAAGGGGCCGACAGCGGTCTCGCCTATAGAAATCGCGGAATTCTCAGGGCTGTGTGCAATACGACAGCAATGTTTTCGGCATCGTAAAGAGACAGGAATAATGATTATTGACGAGAGAAAAGGAACCCAGACAGCAAAGATTTCTACGCGTTAAACTCAGCTATGCTCATGTCGACAAAATTAATGAAGTAACAAATATTGCAGAATTAAATGAGAGAAACCTGATGGAGTCGTACTTTCTAATGACGTTATTTTTTGAGAGAAGTGTGTGTTTGTGTGGGGGGGGGCACGAGGAAATTCTTGCAAAGAAAGGAGCTGCGCATGGTTCGAAGGCTGATGAGCACCTAAGCTCTGTTACTCTTCACAGCGAATCACTGTTCACGGCTAAATTCTGCTCTCGAAACGCAGGAGCGGTTAGAAGTACGGGGACCACAGACCCCGGCCGTGCCCAAAGCCGGACAGCTCTGAACCCCCGTGATACGACGCAGAGTGGACACCTTTGGCCATGTGTGTCTGCGTTGAGACCCCCTGTCGGAGTTCTCGCGTGAATTGCCATTAATAATTAATACCAACCCAGTAACTGGAAGCTCTCAAGTACAACATGTTATTAAAACTCGATAGCTATACGGTGACGGAAAGAAATATAACCATGGAGATGAACACACAACGCAATATCTATCTGCCTTACCGTTAAACTGTACAGCTGAAACTTACTGGACCTTGTTAACCAATGTCCCCATAACAAAAATTAATTAAAGAAAAATAAAACACAATAAGGAAGGTAGCAAATTGATCTAGAGCTCCGATGAATGCAATGTCTTTTTTTTTTTTCCAAGGAGGACTCTTGTCGTAGATATCGTCAAGAATCGCCGGTGTTTGGGGGCAATTAGGCGAGGCCGATCTGGGTTGGTGTTAACGTTGTGTTTAAATTCCCCGCTGACATGCAGGCGCACCTGGGTCAGGTGCAGAAGACGCTGCTGTCATGGTCCTCGCCCGGGGCCACCGGCTGGGAGAGAGACAATTGTTTGTCTTCTGCCTACGCTGCACTGAGCAGAATTAGTGTGTTGGTGGGTGCGTGTGTGTGTGTGTGTGCGCGCGTGGCCGTGTGTGTGTGTGCGTGTCTGGGGGGAGCCCGTGTGTGTTGGGAGCCAACGTGACTTGTCTGCGTTCCAACGTTCACACTCTCCAAGCCGTTTCGTTCTGTACACGGCCCCGAATTCTGGAGAAATCTTTTCCGTTTGTCAAGGGGACGAGGTTGCTATTTTGGGACCGTCTTTGCCTGTGGAAAAATGAAGGGCGACTCTACTGTTCAGAACCGTGAAGTTCGTGCCAGACATTTTATCTTTTCTTATCTTTGCCTCTCTTCATATCATATCGAAGCTTCCATCTGTTAAGAAAAAAAAAAAAAAGCTCAGATAAGTGATTGCTTCAGAAGATTAGAAGTGATGGTTTCGACAGCTGAGATAAATAAGCCTCATCTCGTTTTCTGCTATTTTTGTGTTTGCTAGCAGACTTTTTCGTGGATAAAAAGAGAGGCAGTTAAATCCGGGCCAAACGCATAAAGCAAAGAGCGAATTCCTTACTTATCGCGGCTCCATAAAATGACTATTTCCCCCCTACGCTGCTCCAGACGAGCCCTTGATACAGCCGAGTTAAACATTTGGGTTGGTGCGTCAATACGTTTCCTACTAGAAACACGGGCGTCTTAAGCTCCACGTTGCTTTGTGGGCGCAACGTCTCCCGTGTTTTTACAACCTTCGGGGGGTGCCGATTAGGTTTCCGCATGAACTGGCATTGGGCGGCTCCTGCCCATGTGAACGGCGTGTCTAAACCTAACTTCTGTGAGATTTCACGCAATAATTGTTTCTGGATTTCTTCCAGCTCCTTCTTTTTTTATTTTCCCCTAAGCAATGCTTCTGTGTATAGATGGATTAGAGACACTTCACTGTGCCCTCATGCGCTGGGGAAAGGAGAGGGGGAGAGAGAGAGAGAGAGAGAGAGAGAGAGAGGGAGAAGAGAGG